>NC_058408.1:2546884-2583997 GCF_002201575.2 Neomonachus schauinslandi | reverse complement strand
CCAATGGCCCAGCCTCCTGTTGCTCAGGAAAAAGCAGAAGTTCTAGTCCCTGACAGGTAGCGTTAACTGACTGCATTGGTAGACACCTGTGTCCCTCTCTCTCCCGTCCCCATGGAGGTCGCTGAGCTCCTCGGGGCTCAGTGAGGACTTTTCCCTGCACTTCAAGGCCCTTCTCTGGGGACCTGTCCTCTCCTGCATTCCTGTCTCTGGCTCGTCCCCGTGACCCTGCTGGCTCCTTCCCTGCAGCCCTCAGCTGGTCTCCATGCTGCCCCTGCTCCACACCTGAGCCCCCACCTTGACCTCACCTTATGGGGACCCCTAGAGAGCCAGGAGGTGACCCCCACGTGACACCATTGATGCCCCTTTCCTGCACCAATGCCCTTTGCCCTCGGATCCCTGACGGCCACTCTCCTGGACCCCCTGGCCCACCTGCCACCCTCCCAGACTCCTCGGCCGTCCCTCCAGGGCTGCTCTTCGTTCACAGGGCGGCACTTCCGAGGGTCTGGGCAGGACCCTTCCCATCTCCCGTGTCCTTCTCTCTCTGGGGCCCCTGCTCCAGGAATTCAGTGACCAGTCACACCGCTGATGCCCGGGCCTGCCTCCCCACCCCACTGACCACATCCCTGCCCCTGTGCCCTCCTCCACCCTCTCCTCCTGTGGTCACACACCCCACTTCCCTTTCTGTAATACCGGGACCTGGTGAGAAAGAGCAGGAGCTCCTCTCCCACAGGAAGGAAAGCAGAAGTAATTATCACCCGTGTAATCAGAAAATAAATGTGCACATGTTGTTTGTGGGAGAGGTGGGAGCAGTTCACCTGAGCCCAAGAAAAATACTATAGGGTCACCTCTTGGTATGGGACACATTTTCTCTCCTTCCATGCTCTACCACCATTTCCCCAGGTGACGAAGCAGCCTGCGGTTTGCCCGAATTAGTGATTCAAGCAAGACAAAAGTGGGTCTCAATTGTCCCTTCCTCTCCAGCTCCAGTGGAAACAGTTCGATCCCCTGAGATCAGAGGAAAGCAGAGAAGCTTATCATCCCTAAAACCTCAGCGTCTGCCCGGGCACACACACACACACACACGCACACACACACACACCAGCCTCCAGCCAGGCAGCTATGTGTGGGTCAGAACTAGGTCTGTCCCACAAACATGCAGATCACAATTTGAAGGAGGACTCTAAGTGTCTGAGAACACTGTCAGCATCTGGACAGCTGGCAGAGCAGGGCCGTGTCTCTGAATCGTGCAGTCCATTTCTGAGCTCAGCTCCTTTCCCTCCAGGGTCCCTACAGCTCACCCTTGCTGGTGGGTGGGGAGCAGGGATAGACCATCTCCCGGACACTGGGATGCGGTAACTCCAGCAGGTGGTGGGTGATGTTGTCATTAGTCACACTGCACACGGTCGGTGACAGATGTTTGACGTGATTCCTATTCTCAGTCTAGACCAGACAGTGGGGGGTGAGGGCTGGAGGTGAGAACACGAGCCCATGGTACCCCCCACAGAGCCTCACGGGGTCCCTGGCTCCCATGCCCTGTCCCACCCTCTCACCCTTTCTGTGGAGCTGGACTAGATGCCTCTCAGTGTCTGCAGACCACTCAAGAGCCTCAGGGTTCTCCCCACGACCCGGAGCACAAACTTCTAAATCTGTGTTCAAGTCCTAACTAGTGTAATGACGGGGGCCTTCCCTCCCTGTTGGCCTTATATCCTGCAGTGTTGGTGAACTCATGAACTCACTAGTCCTAGGAATTTTGTGTAGATTCCTTGAGATTTTCTGTGCACACAAACATATAAACAATGTCTGTAATAAACACAGATGATTTCTTTCTCCTTTTCAATCTATGTATTATTTCCTTTTCTTGTCTTATTGCACTGACCAGACTTCCAGGAGAATGTGGAATAGCAGTGCTGAGAACAAACAGCCTTGCTCCTTCCCAATATTAAGGGAAAAGCTAGTTTTTCACCACTAAGTGTGATATTAACTGTAGGGAATTTTTTTTTTAAAGATTTTATTTATTTGACAGAGAGAGACACAGCGAGAGAGGGAACACAAGCAGGGGGAGTGGGAGAGGGAGAAGCAGGCTTCCCGCAGAGCAGGGAGCCCAACGCAGGGCTCGATCCCAGGACCCTGGGATCATGACCTGAGCCGAAGGCAGACGCTTAACGACTGAGCCACCCAGGCGCCCCTGTAGGGAATTTTTTAAATATGCTTTATTAGATTTATCAGTTTCATTATCTCTGCTCTTGTCTTTCCTATATCCTTTTTCCACTTGCTCTGGGTTTATTTTGCTCTTACTTTTCTAGATTCATGAGGTAAATGCTTAAATTATTAATTTGAGCATTTCTTCTTTTGTAATATCTGCTTCTCATTATATATATTACCATATAAGCCCTGGGTTAGCTTCTTTTCACACATTTTGATATCTTGTGTTTTTCATTACCATTCACTTCAAATATTTAAAATTTCCCTCAAGATCTCCTCTTTAACTCATGGGTTATTAAGGAGCGGATGTTTAATTTCTGCATGTTTGCAAATTTTCCTGTTATTTTTCTGGTTATAAATTCTACTCCAGGGGCATCTGGGTGGCTCAGTGGGTTCAACATTGGCCTTCAGCTGAGGTCGTGATCCCAGGGTCCTGGGATCGAGCTTTGGGTCAGACTCCCTGCTCAGCAGTTCTCTGCTTCCCCCTCCCCAATGCTCATGCTCTCTCTCTCTCTAATAAATAAATAAAATATTTTTTAAAATGCTACTCTAATTCTACTATGGTCAGAGAAACACATTATTTTAAATCTTTAACATTGTCAAGCTTTGTGTTACGACCCAGGACAGGATGTTATCTTGGGGAGGTTCCCATGTGCACTTGAAAGGAATGTGTAGTCTGCTGTTGGGGTTGAATGTTCTCTAAATATCAATGAGGTGGAATGGGCTCATGGTGGTGTTTATTGTCTGTATTCTTGCTGATTTTCCATCCGCTAGCTCCGCTCTGCTCTCTGACTGGGACACTGGATTCATGTGCTTCTCCTTTCTACCCTGTCAGTTTCTGCTTCATGTGTTCGGTGCTCTGCTGTTAGGTGCACACAAACCTAAGATACTTCTCGTTTCCTGCTGAGTTGACCTTTCGTTATTCTGTACTATTTTTCATCCCTGGAAATTCTCCTTGCTCTGAAGTCTGCTCTCTCTGATGTTAATTGAACCTTCGAGCTGTCTTTGGATTAGTGTTTGTGTGGTGTCATCATTCATTTCATGAATCAATTTGGCTGGGCCGCAGTGCCAAGAGTTGTGGTCAAGTATTATTCTGGATGTTTCTAGGAGGAGATTTTGGATGAGATACACTTAAATGGATGAACTTTGAGTAAAGCAGACTGCCCTCCACGATGTGGGTGGGCCCCTCCAATCAGTTGAAGGCTGAGCAGGAGCAACGACTGACCTCCCCTGAGCAAGAAAGAATTCTATAGCAGACGGCCATTGGACTGGAACTATAGCACTGACTCTTCCTTGTGTCTCCTCCTGACGACCCTGGACTTGAAACCCAGCAGCAGATCTTCCCTGCTTCTCAGCCTGGCTCACCCGCCCTGTAGACTCTAGACTCACCAGCCTCTATAATAATGTGAGCCATTCTTTACAGTACATCTCTCTGGATTTATAAGCATCCTATAATTCTGCTTTCCTGGAGAATCCTGAGTACTATCCACAGCACATCTTTTCCTATCTTTTTCCTGCTAACCCAGCTCTATCAGGCCAGACTGGGAACTGTGGTTCCAGAGTGACCTGGGCCCTTCAGTCCTGTGTCCACTTGCCTATCTGCTCTCCCATCTGAGGCGCTCATTGACCTTCCTCTGCCTGTTCCTGTTCCTACCCCATCCGAGCACCCACACTGAATGACCCCACACAAATCCCATCACTCTGCTCTCTACACAGGGCTTTGGTTTTGCCATCAGCTGATTTTCCTGAGGTCTTCTCACTCACCCTCTTTTCTTCCTACATATTCTCCCAGTCTCACTGACAGTCCCAGTGAGTGTCATACTTCCCTTGTTGTCACAGGGGTCCACCAGCCTGAGGGGACGCGCAGGGGACCTTCTGTCCCAAGGGGACCTCAGCAGGTGCATGAACATCACACCCAGACCTGGATAAAGAGGGCGGACAAATGTGGGGAAGGAACTGAGCAGTGATGCCTGGACAGGTCTTGTCCTTCCAGCCCCTGCTGAGGTTCTTGGGACAAGAAGGTAACACATGAAATCAGTGCTGCTCATCAGAGCAGATTTTCCTTGTAGAAGTTTTTTAGGAAAATGCTGTTTACAACAGTAAAAGGCCGGCTGGAAAGGAGAGAAAGGTTGACAGACACTGACACGCATGTGCCCAGTGGCCGTGGTCCAGCTGCAGCATGGCTCTTCATTTGCCGCACAGCCAGAGGTAGGGGACACTGGAGTTGCCAAGTCCCTGAGAAGGCACTGGACATGTGGTCTCCGAGTGGTCCAGCCCCGACTGTCCACGTTACAGGGTTGTGGGAAGGGAAACTGAGTGGCTCCATGATGCAGAAGACAAAATCCACGTGGATGGGACCGGAGATGTCCATAAATCTCTGAGTGGATCTCGTTCCTTCTACTGCATCCCCATCCAGCTGGAGTGGAGAGGGACCCAGGTGTCTCTAGCCCCTCTATTCTCTCTGCCATCTCGCTGCCGTCCAAACTTCCACATTCAGGGGCACTAGTGGAATAGACCAGACTCTGGGTCCTGGTCGACTGTCCTCCAGGGGAGACTCTCCAAGACTGTAGAGTTCCTGCTTTCCTGATTTCTTTGGCAAAAGTGAGCAGATAGAGCTTGTGAAAGGAACGGTCTCTCCTCTTCTTGCTTCCCGTTCTCAGCTGCTCCCTGTGCTGCTCACAAATGCTGTTCGTGCTCACGGGTGTCCTTAGTTTCAGTGTATTTTCTCCCTCACTAGTCTGCAGGCAGCCTGAGGGCAGAAGCTTCACCTTGTTCTCTGCCCCATCACCTGTGACTCGGACAGAGCTGCTTCTAGGTAGCTGTTCAGTAATTGTTGGTGGGAGATGAGAAACATTTGCTCAGAAATTATCTGTCCCACGTCTAGGCTGCTAGCCGAACCCACCCAAGCCCCCACATCAGACCATGTGAAGTAATGTCATTGTCCCTGCAGATGACCTACTCAGAGCTGCCCACGTGGTTCTGCCAAGAGAAGCTCCAGGGTCTCCTGTGTCAGACTCGCTCAGTGTGCATCCAGCCATGGGAACTCAGCTGTGCTGTGATCATAGCTGCTAGGATCATGTCTCACTCCGTCTGCCCTCATGCTGATCTCCCATCAGGGATTCCATCATGTCAATGTGACCAAGTGAGAAGGAAGTAGCAGGTACACCAGATGTCCCCGCACACAGAGAAGCACCAGAAATGGATTATAAATCCCAAGAAAATCAAGGGTCCTGACATCATAGTCTAGTTCATAGGGAGTCCAATCATTTGGGGAAACAACAACATATTCCTTCAAATTTAAAAACAAATTTGTCTCTCCTGTATGCTCTGTCATGAGGAAAGAGAAACCATGCTTCCTAAGCATGTTGGTGTATCTGGAGCCAGATTTATGACAATTGGGTGTGCTATACCACTATATTTACCAATAATCCACTCAACAACCAGCTTGGAAGAGCCAAAGAAGACTCCTAGCTGGTGCAGGTTACAATGTAAGTAGCTCTGCTCTTGATTCTTACGGTCCTGGAGTCCCACAGGTGTTGAAGTGGTATTTAATTGCTCATAGGGGCCTGATAGAGCCTCTGATACTAAGCACATCTTCTTTGGAAAGTAACTCTTATCCCATATAGATGTAGACTTGACATTGGACTCTAGTAGACACTTAGTAGCAGAGCATGGGACACACTGAATGACCGTGTTCCCCTGCCGACTGTCTTCAGCCATGCATTTTCTGGTCCATGAAATCATACCATCAGTCATGTCTAGTTACCTTCCATTATCAGGTGGAAGTTATATACAAACATAGGCTCCAGCAGGACCTGGGGACACAACTAAGTTGCATGAGCAGGCCCCTTACCATCCTGATGCACCTGCTCCTGCTACCAAGACCACCTCTAACCCTGATGGAGACAGGCGGAGAGGACAAATGGAGATCCACACAGCATATGTCTACATGTGGTTAAGTGCTAAACAAAACAGGTTCAACTCTCCTACCTGGAAATCTTGTCCTGTGAGCATACTTGAACGAGTGCATTCCAAAAAGTCACTCATGAAGCTGTGAGCTGGACATTGGTGTTAATCCGATGGAGCCACAGGTCCTTGAGAAATCAGAAACTTTCCTGGGAGGGAAAGGAGGCCTGTGGCCAACCCAGGCTGAGGGTGGCCTCCTCCCTGCTCCACTCGATGCACAGAGTCTTCCTGAAGCCTGCCTGCTGCTGCCGGGGGACCCGCCACCAGGCCGGCTCTGGCCCCGCTTCCTGCTGGAGGACACAGGCTCCCGGGAGCAGCAGACTTTGCAGAAGTGCAGGACCGACACCCAAAAGCAGGCCACAGTGTGGTTTGGAGGCAGACAAGGGACAGGTAGAGAAGGTCTGCAAAGTCCGCTATTAGAGACCAGGTCTGGGTTTAAAGCTGCCGATGCCTCTTTCTCTGTGAAGTCAATGCCTGGTGGGATTCCCACAGCTATTTGGTTTGCTGAGACCTGCATGTGAGGCTTCTGAGCACACATCAGCCACAGGGAGGGAGAGGGCTCTGCAGACGTGTTGGGATTGGAGAGATGTATTTACTAGAGAGTGACAAAAAGTTGCATCGCATTGTGGGAGAATCTTCAAGGAAGTCTCACAGGGGAGGCCTCGGCTTCACCAGATGGGCCTCCAAATTACTGTTCTTGATGCAGCACGTTTGAGGAGGAAGCAGGGATGGTGGCAATTCACCAGCGACTGTGTTGGGTGGGGGACATCAGTCAGGATCAAGGATTGGGAGGCAAAGCAGGGATGTTGAGCCCCTAAAGCTAGATTTGTGCAAAGCAGCCCTCCGGGTTGGGGGGCAAAGAGCATCCACCCCCACCATGGAGGAGCCTCAGCCTAGATGTGTAAGGAGCACTGTCACATGCAATGGCCACTAATTAATCCTCATGCATGTGGGATGGGACAAGGAATTGTCACAGTTATGAGCACCTGCCCTTAGTACCTAGCAGTCCTGCTATATGTGGTATAGATTCAGGCAAACCAAAGTGCTGCCTGGATCCTGGGAAGCAGAAAGTCCTACTGGCTTGTTTCAAGGTAAGGCAAGAAAGGGTATTGTTAGAACCGGCTCCATCAGCAAACCCCACCCTGGGAATCCAGGAATGAAAGCCAGGACATGAGGGGGTGTCAGAGTGATGGGTAGTTTTAGACGGAGAGGTAAAAGACCTTAGTAGATAAACTTTTCTGCTCCCTTGAAAGAGGAAGGACACCTAGAAAAGGATGCTCTCTTCCAGTGGGCAGGGAGTGATACCAGGGTGGGCTCTGACCTGCGGCAGGCAGGCCGTGTGAGCAGACCAGCTCTAAAGCCCGAATGTGGCCAGATTTGATCCAATAAGAGCAGCACACATCCCCGCTCGAACCCCAGCACCTCCGGCTGCACATTCTGGCTTCGATGCCAGAGCCTGGACTCCCCTTTGAGGGAGGTCACTCGTTGGGAGAGAATGTCTTGGTTAGGAGGTGCACAGTGAGGGGTGCCGAACAGTTGGTCAGGCTGCGCGGGCAGCCCCCTTAGGGAAGCCTCCAGATGCCGGATGGAGTCACCAGCTGGCCAGGCGATTCACTCAAGTGGAGCATTCTGGAGGGATGCCAAGGGGCCAGATCTGAAACCCTGTCGGGGTTCCTAATGGAGAAGGCAAGGAGGGAACTAGGAGGACGCAGACCTCAGGTGTTACTGAAGCCTGAGGTTGGTGTGTTCATCATGGGGCTGTGAAAGTGAGATTCAGGCTGCGTTTAATGACGTTCCCATCTGGTTGCATACGGATTGCATTCCAAGAGCTGCTGGAGCAGATGAACTCCGGGTCGCTGGGTTTTCAGTGACAAGTGCGTCATCCATCGGTGGTGCATGGGGTTTTATGTCGGGTGGGCGCCCAGAAGCCGTCTCCCCGTTCAGGCTGGGTGAGTCAGCCGCAGCAGGAATCAGCCTCGCCTTCAGCAGGGACTGAGCTGATGGTCCTCCTCCTCTGAGCCATGACCAGCCCTCCCCCTACGGACACGAGCCCAGACAGGGCCCGTCACTGTGAACGCTGTATGGAAATTGAAGCGGCGACCTCCCAGAACATTCTGAACAACCGCTTCTCTGTCTCTCTCCTCCTGCAGCCCTCGTGACTAGCAAGCAACCCCCTTGGACTTTTCTTCTTGGTTTGAATTGTACTCTGTCCGGAAGAAAACTCGATTTCTCCCTCAGACTCCATGTCACAGGAGCTGTCTGCTTCGGCTCACTCAGCGTTTCACTCGTCTCCGGTTCTGAATACTCTCCGCAAGCCAAGTCCAGTGTGGACCGTTCGGATGGGGGTGAGGGACGGCAGGGATCGGAGAGAGTGGAAAAGTCTTTTCCCTGGACAAATTCCTTTTCCTCAAAGCCAACAAGCTGACCTGTAAGAAGATGCTCGAGTTCACTAGTGATGTTATAGAACCTGGGCTGGATCGCCCGACGGAAGAACGAAGCGGCACCCGGAGCTCTTGGAGGACAGGAGGTGTATTTAACGCCGGCGGGCTCAGAGGAGCGTGGTCTCCAAAGGTCTGAGCCCCGAGCACAAAGGGGGCAATTTATACACTTCTACTTCTGCCTACTTGGCACTTTTGGCATGTGCGTGAATCGGGGCAGGGAGAAGAACCCGGAAGAGCCCCGGGGCAGGGGCTGGGACTCTCTCGCTGGCTCGGTCGGCCATCTCAGGACACAGATTTTCCTTAGCAGTGATCGGGGAAATAAGAAGTGAAACCAATGCCATCTTCATCTCTCAACCTGACAATCAGGAGAATGAGGTCCAGCATCGGCGAGGCTGTGGAAAATGGGGACTCGCCTACACCGTTGGTGGGTGTGACAGTGTCGGACGAGGGACAGTGTATGATGTCGTAAACGTACCGTGCCCTTTGAGCTTGAAATTCTACCTGCAGGAATATATTGCAGCAGGAGCAAAGCCTCATTGTTGCTCAAAGAGACATGTTTGCGGATGCTATGGCTGGAACTGCTAATGGCCTTTCTGCTCTCTAGTCTTTCCATTTCTAACTACATATTTGGTGGTAATTATGTCAGTTATGAAAGTGACATGTCCCAGACCTTTGTAGGACAAGGAGGGCTACTGAAATACAAACAAGAATTCATCAGATGGAACTTGAGGAAAGCCCTCTCACCCTTCCCCTCTTTTCTCCTTTGTGGCGTCTGGACCTGATGGCTAGAGTCACAGCAGCCACTTTGTGACCTTGAGGATGGACGCCACACACTAAGGAACAGAAAAATATAAGAAGCCCGGGGCCTCAATGCCTCATAGAGTTATCATTCCTACCCTGAACTGTTTGCCTGCAGATTTGTCCTGAACACAAGAGAAAAACAAGCCCATGGTTTGTCTAGGTCACCATGATTGGATCTGTCACCGGCAGTCAGTATACAGGAGCCCCTGTTGTTCGTGGTTTCATGTTCCGTGGTCAACCGCAGTCAGGAAGTAGATGATCCTCCTCCTGACGCACGCTCAGAGGGTCAGGAGTAGCCTGACGCTACGTCACAGTGCCGACAGCCCTGCCCTCGCATCCCTCATCACACAGACATTTTATCACCTCACATCCTCATATGAAGGAGGAGGGTGGGTGCAGAACAGGAAGATATTTTGAGAGAGAGACCACATCCACGTAGCTTTTATACAGCACATTGTTAGGACTGTTCTATCTTTATTAGTACTATTGTTAATCTTGAACTGTGCCTAATCTGTAAATTAATCGTTATCACAGGTATGTGTGTACAGGAAAACACATAGTGTCTATAGGGTTCGGTACTCTCTGTGCTTTCAGGCGTCACTGGGGGTCTAGGAGCGTGTCTCCCGGGGAGAAAGGGGGACTTCTGTATTCCTCACAGACACAGATATTGGTGGTAACATTGTCTTAAAATAGAGGAATAATGTAGGCGGTCTAAACGTCCCTAGCTTCCCCTTTCCTGAGGTTTTCCAGATCCGAGCCCCATCTCCGTCGGCAAGACCCTGACCCTCAACCTCTTTCTCATAGCAGAACTTGAGCTGGGCTCTGCTTGAGCACATTCCTCCCACGCTGCCAGAGGAGCAGCGTGTAATTCAAATATTTCTAAATTCCTGGAAAAGAAGACATGGAGTCACTGAGAGTCAAGACTTTTAAGTTGTGTTTAAAACCCCAAATTATATAAACAAAAACTGAGAAGTAGGAGAGAGAGCAAATGTGCTCCATTCTCACTGAACTAGGAATGGAAATAGCTGTCTGCTCCTGGCTTGACTAGAGACAAAGTAGATTTAAACTCTTCTTTATTATTTACAGGAAAGTGCTAGTAAAATTGAAAATAGGATGTTTACCTTCAGAATCCTTGGGAGGTAGAGAGGCAAAGAAAGTCTATGTTAGTGGTCCATCGGTTGTATGGCCGGATACAAAAAATAAGTTAAAAGACCTTAAGCAGGCGATCTCACAACAGAATATTTATTAATTTGTGACTCATACATTTTAAAGCAGATGCCAAACATTAAAACCTATGAAATTACGAGATATCCACGTCCATGAAAGAAACCCTATTGTAACACCTTGCAGTTGGAGACGAGTTCATACATTAGCTCATCCCTCAAGGCTCCAAAGGCATTTAGAGTGAGAGCCCTAACCCAGCAGTACGGCCAAGCCAGAGTGCATAGGGTCTTCTTGACTACTTTGCAAGTTTGACTTAGAAAATTCAGGGCGGGGACATCTCGAAGCTAGGGAAATTAAGACGGTTTACATTATTCCTCTACTTCAAAGCCATGTTACAACAAACCTCTGTGTCTGTTAGAAACACAGTGGGGGGCTAGTCAGAGAGATCTCACCCTGGTGACCTAAACACGCGGGAATCTGGGGTCAGCTTCTTGTCTGATTGAATCGGGTCATCTGTGAGGCCTCATACTGTGCAGATGCAGAAGTCTGCCACGCACGGGACAGGGGCCAGCTCAGGGTTTTCTTGTTCTTTGTCTTGTGTGCGCTGTCTGCGGTCTGTGAACGCTGGGAGGAGATCTTTTCAACAACTCGGCCCACTCAGCACAGTGACATCCATGCTCCCAAACAGCAAGAGTCTGGACTTGACCCAGTGAGGGGCAGGGCCCTCGAGGCTCAGTTCGCCCACACGTGACCGTCTGACAAACACACCAAGCCCGAGAGCCAGGGACATTGTATTGCATGTTCAAAGTGGGGTTTTTTCCTGATCGAGATAAAAATACAAATAGACACTCTTGTATTTTCTTTGTATACCACAGTGGATCATCTCATACCGACACACACTGGAGACCAGTACTTTATCTAAAAAGGTACCTTTTCTCGATGTTATTTTAAAATGGTCAGAAGGACATACACTATACGTGAATGCTCGGGACTGCCTAAAGCTTGGGCAGAGGACCCGAGTAGACGGTTTTTAAAAGAAGACACCCAGATGGTGGACAGGTACATGAAAGATGTCAACATGGCTGATCACCAGGGAAATGCAAGTCGAAACCACCGTCTGTCGGGGTGGCTGCTATCAAAAGGCAAGGGACAGGGCGCCTGGGTGGCTCAGTTGGTTAAGCGACTGCCTTTGGCTCAGGTCATGATCCTGGAGTCCCAGGGTCGAGTCCCACGTCGGGCTCCCTGCTCAGCAGGGAGTCTGCCTCTCTCTCTGACCCTCCCCCCTCTCATGCTCTCTCTCTCATTCTCTCTCTCAAATAAATAAATAAAATCTTTAAAAAAAAAAAAAAAAGGCAAGGGACAGAGTGTTGGCGGGAACGCAAACTGGTGCAGCCAGCGTGGAAAACAGTACGGAGCTTCCTCCAGGCACCGAAAATACAACTACCGCATGACCCCACATTCGGCGTCTGGGTGTTTATGAGGGAAATGGAATCACGACGTGGGCGAGTCTGCCCCTCCCCGTGCTCACTGCCGCAGGAGTTACAAGAGCCAAGACGTGGGAACGCCTCGGTGTCCACGAGGGGTCAACAGACCTAGATGTGGGGTATGCATCCCCTGGAGCACTATCCAGCCATAGAAAGAAGGAAACTGCCCCCTTGGGACAACATGGCTGGTCTCTGAGGACCATACGCTGGGTGAACTAAGTCAGACAGAGAAAAACGAATCCTCCATGTTCTCACTTAGGTGAGCAATCTATAAAAGCTGGAGCCACTCGTGATGGGCACCGGGTGCTTCCTGGCCATGCGGAATCACGGCATCGAACGCCTGAAACAGTATCACACTGCATGTTAACTCACTGGAATTCAAATAATGAAAAAAACTGGACTCCTAGAAACAGCGTAGAGCGGGGTTGTCAGCGCTGGGGGTGACGGGGAGTGGGGAGAGCCTGCCAAAGACACACGCTTGCAGGGCTCCGAGGGGTAAGTCCGGGGCTGAGGCTCGGCTTGCCGACTACAGCTCACACCAGAGTCGGGTCTGAGAAAGGTGTTCAGGAGCCAAGTTCGATCCCAGTGCCCCGGGGTGTGCCTCCCACCTGTCCCCTGGTTTTCTCACCTATCCAGCGGTGACCCGGGCTCCTGCCTCCCTTCTCGGGGGTGGGTTATGGGGCCAACTCTGAGGCCCTTCTGGCTCTGGCATCCCAGGATTCTAGGTCAGGATGGACAGGATCGGGCTCACTGCCACCGCTCTGATCTCCATCTCCTACCTGTCTTGCCTGGGCTCACGTATGCTCCGGCCACACTGACCTCTTGCTCCTGGAACAGGCCAGGCAGGCTCCCACCTGAGGGCCATTCCACGGGCTGTCACCTGTGCCAGGAAAGTGACTCCCCCAGATGTCCACGGTCACTCCTCACCTCCTTCCAGTCTTTTCTCGGAAGTCTCCTTCTTGAGGAAGTCCGTTCTGACCTGCTGGTGTAACCTGGAAACCACACTCCCAGGTGCTGAGCCCCCACCCTGCTCTTTCATCCAGAGCCGTGCTCACCTTAGCTACTGTGGTTCCCACGCACGGCCTTTCCCTCCTAACACAAGGAGGAAGGCAGAGGGTTTGCTGGGTGCACTCGTGCATGTGTGTGAGCCCCTGGAGCAGGGCTGATGCACAGTAGGAGCTCATGCACTGTTTGTGGAAGAAATGAGTCCACTATCGGGGAGGATCTGGGTTGGGGGCTGACGGGTCCACCCTAAACAGCTCACAGTCAGTGCATGGATGAGTTGTGCTACCGTGACCATATAGGGATTCAGGGAAAGGAGCCCGTAGCCCAGGAGCTGCCCTGTGGGGAGAGAGAGAAGAAAAATGTTGAGGACTATCCAGCCCAGACCCCACAGAGAGACCTGGGATAAAGGAAGCCCAGCACGCGGGACAGACTGGTCAGTTGGGTGGGGTCCCCAGGAGGCTTCTCTGCACCCGTGGGCTTCCCCAGGTTCTGAGGAGATGGCGTTGGAATGACTGATGGGGAGGTTAAGAGCAAGGGGAAGGTCCCCGTGACGCCAGACCCTCAGACCCCCAGGAGGACAGCATTCATGCCCCAGGGAAGGAGGGTGGTTTCCACCAGCCTCTCCCGGCTCACAGTCACTGAGGGTCCCCGATCCTTGCTGGGAGACCAGCCTGGGCTTCTCAGGTCAGCAGCCTTGAGGGAGGTGCAGGGGGGTGGCTGTGGTCGGCAAAGGGCCGCTGTGGACCCCAGAGGCTACAGAGATGCCACCACAGGCTTGTTTCCTCTACCTGGGGGTGTGAGACAGGAGAGAGGCTGCCCTGGGTCAGGCCTGGCCTCCCTCCCCCTCAGTGTGGCTTCTCAAGGACTGCCAGGGATTCGGGTCTGGATAGACCAGTGGCCTAGGAGGCCTGAGACCTGGGCCTGGCTCCGCGCCATCCAGGTGTCCAGACCGTGGGCTCAAGATCACCTAAATGGTCCTGACTTTGTTCATCTGTAACATGGACAGCAATGCTGAGCCCCCGCTGCCTCTCACAGGGAACGAGCTTGTGAACTGGAGAATACTGGAACAGGGATGGGGGCTGGTGATGACTGAGCTCCCTGGTCTCCTTGGAAGACTGGAGGCCCTGGCAAGTGTCTGTGATGGGGCCGCAGCAGGAACCAATGAAGCAGTGTCCCTTTTGTCCGTAGCTCAGACTTCTCCCATCCTTACCCGCTTAGAACTCAGCCCAGGCGAGTGTGCGTGTCTTTGCCTCGGTCAGGGCCCTCAGCCTGTAGGAATGGAGACAGTTCTCAGTTGTCTCACACAGAGATCTGCAGCTGGTTTATCTCCTGTAAACCCACAGCAAATTATATTACAGATTTTTTCAAAAGTTCCCTATAATGCAGAGACGTAAAGAGTTGCATAGAAGTGCCACATATGAGGATCTGTCATTGACTGTCCTGGGACTTGGGGACGAATTCAGCATTCTCTGTGTGCTCAGCAACCATCTGTGGAGGGCAAGGGATAGCAAGGGATGGCCACCCAGGTCTGTCCCCGCCTTCTGCTGTGCTGCCGCCCCTGAGCCCTGGGCACGCAGGAAGGGCAGCTCTGAGCCCCGGCCCCAGATGGAGAGAACATCTCCTGAGAATGAGGTGTGTCCCAGGGTCCCAGGGCCTTTCTGCCGAGAGGCCTGAGCTGTGCTGGCCTTTCTGCTCAACCTCAGGCCCTGGGACTGTGTGCTGCTGGGACCAGAGAACGGAGGCAGAGCCTGCAAGGGCTGCAGGCCAGAGGCCCCCCGAGTGGCTGCATTGTGATTCCAACAGCTGGAACCCCAGTCGGATGCAGGCCCAGGGCGCACTCTTGCATAGTACATCCTGTGGCGTTCGTGAGGGATGGAAGATTCGTGCCTTGGTGTCACCTCCTCATTAATTTCTGCCTCTCAGAGCTGCTGCCCTGCATGACTGTGTAGCAAAGTCTCTCTCCTCTTCTCGTGTGCTACCTGACCCTCACCTCTCTGCTGCCCCACTCAGCTCTCTGACACCAGCTGTGGGGCGTCCTCGCCAGCACCCAGTGCTCTCTGCGACCGTTCAATTCCGTTCTGACCCCACCTACCTGGAGACACTCTCAGATCCTGCAGGGTCAGGGCTCAGCCCCACGAGACCTCCCCACTCCAGAGGCCACCAAAAGTCTAGAGCATTTCCTGTGCTTCTGACTGATCGCTTATAAATCAGAGGTTCCCATGACCCCTTCCTTGGGTTCAATTAATTTGCCAGAACAGCTCACAAGACTAAGAAACCAGTTACTCTTCCCCAGCTTATTAAAGGAAATGGTAAAGGGTACAGAGGATCATGCAGGTGGAAGAGATGTGTAGGCGCTGAGCTTCCCTGCCCTGACAGGGTGCGCCCCTCTCCCCACACCTCCAACTGTCCACCAGCCTGGCAGCTCCGGAACCCCATACTTTTAGGATTTTATGGAGGCTTCCTCACGTACACATGATGCGTCATGAACTCCATTTTCAGTCCCCTCTCTGGAGAAATAGGGGGGTTGGGGGCTGAAAATTCCAAGCTTCTCATCAGGGCTCTATCTTTCTGGTGACCAGCCCCCACCCAGGACCCCACCTGGAGTTGCCTCATTAGAACAAAACACACTCTAGTCACCCAGGAAATCCCAAGGGATTTAGGAGCTCTGCCTTCAGAACCCAGGGCAGAGACTGATACAAATATTTTCTCACAATTGCCAACCACTGGTGGTCCTGCAGGCTCTCACACTTGGGTCCCAGGCTGGGGCCCCCCTTCCCGCCTGGGTCTCCAAAGGCCAGCCCCGTCTCCGCTGTATAGCACGTGTCCCGACCCTCAGCCCTCACACCCCACCCTCTGCCAGGGATCCTGCTGTAGCCATTCCCCGCTCTCCCACATCCTCTGACCCCAGGCCTCCAGAACTCCTGAACCGGAATCAGCTTCTGATTAAGATTGCCCAGCAAGGCAAAGTTGGTTCAACATCCGCAAATCAATCAACGTGATACAATACATTAACAAAAGAAAGAACAAGAATCATATGATCCTCTCAATTGATGCAGAAAAAGCATTTGACAAAATACAGCATCCTTTCTTGATCAAAACTCTTCAGAGTATAGGGATCGAGGGTACATACCTCAATATCATAAAAGCCATCTATGAAAAACCCACAGCGAGTATCATTCTCAATGGGGAAAAACTGAGAGCTTTCCCCCTAAGGTCAGGAACGCGGCAGGGATGTCCACTATCACCACTGCTATTCAACATAGTATTGGAAGTCCTAGCCACAGCAATCAGACAACAGAAAGAAATCGAAGGCATCCAAATCGGCAAAGAAGAAGTCAAACTCTTACTCTTTGCAGATGATGTGATACTTTATGTGGAAAACCCAAAAGACTCCACCCCAAAACTGCTAGAACTCATACAGGAATTCAGTAAAGTGGCAGGATATAGAATCAGTGCACAGAAATCAGTGGCATTCCCATACACCAACAATAAGACAGAAGAAAGAGAAATTAAGGAGTCCATCCCATTTACAATTGCACCCAAAACCATAAGATAACTGGGAATAAATCTAACCAAAGAGGCAAAGGATCTGTACTCAGAAAACTATAAAATACTCATGAAAGAAATTGAGGAAGACACAAAGAAATGGAAAAACGTTCCATGCTCATGGATTGGAAGAACAAATATTGTGAAGATGTCAATGCTACCTAGAGCAATCTACACATTCAATGCAATCCCCATCAAAATACCACCCACTTTTCTCAAAGAAATGGAACAAATCATCCTAAAATTTGTATGGAACTAGAAAAGACCCCGAATAGCCAGAGGAATGTTGAAAAAGAAAAGCAAAGCTGGTGGCATCACAATTCCAGACTTCCAGCTCTATTACAAAGCTGTCATCATCAAGACAGTATGGTACTGGCACAAAAACAGACACATAGATCAATGGAACAGAATAGAGAGCCCAGAAATGGACCCTCAACTCTACGGTCAACTAATCTTTGACAAAGCAGGAAAGAATGTCCATTGGGAAAAAGACAGTCTCTTCAACAAATGGTGTTGGGAAAATTGGACAGCCCCATGCAGAAGAATGAAACTGGACCATTTCCTTACACCACACACAAAAATAGACTCATAATGGTTGAAAGACCTAAATGTGAGACAAGAGTCCATCAGAATCCTAAAGGAGAACACAGGCAGCAACCTCTTCGACCTCAGCCACAGCAACTTCTTCCTAGAAACATTGCCAAAGGCAAGGGAAGCAAGGGCAAAAATGAACTATTGGGACTTCACCAAGATAAAAAGCTTTTGCACAGCAAAAGAAACAGTCAACAAAACCAAAAGACAACCGACAGAATGGGAGAAGATATTTGCAAATGACATATCAGATAAAGGGCTAGTATCCAAAATCTATAAAGAACTTATCAAACTCAACACCCAAAGAACAAAGAATCCAATCAAGAAATGGGCAGAAGACATGAACAGACATTTTTCCAAAGAAGACATCCAAATGGCCAACAGACACATGAAAAAGTGCTCAACATCACTCGGCATCCAAATCAAAACCTCAATGAGATACCACCTCACACCAGTCAGAATGGCTAAAATTAACAAGTCAGGAAAGGACAGATGTTGGCGGGGATGTGGAGAAAGGGGAACCCTCCTACACTGTTGGTGGGAATGCAAGCTCGTGCAACCACTCTGGAAAAGAGTATGGAGGTTCCTCAAAAAGTTGAAGATAGAGCTACCATATGATCCAGCAATTGCACTACTGGGTATTTACCCCAAAGATACAAATGTAGGGATCTGAAGAAGTACGTGCACCCCGATGTTTATAGCAGCAATGTCCACAATAGCCAAACTGTGGAAAGAGCCAAGATGTCCATCGACAGATGAATGGATAAAGAAGATGTATATATATATATACAATGGAATATTATGCAGCCATCAAAAGGAATGAGATCTTGCCATTTGCAACGACGTGGATGGAACTGGAGAGTGTTATGCTGAGCGAAATAAGTCAATCAGAGAAAGACATGTATCATATGACCTCACTGATATGAGGAATTCTTAATCTCAAGAAACAAACTGAGGGTTGCTGGAGTGGGGGGTGGGATGGGAGGGATGGGGTGACTGGGTGATAGACATTGGGGAGGGTATGTGCTATGGTGAGCCCTGTGAATTGTGCAAGACTGTTGAATCACAGATCTCTACCTCTGAAACAAATAATACCTTATATGTTAAGAAAAAAAAAAAGAAGAAGAAGATAGCAGGAGGGGAAGAATGAAGGGGGGGAGATCGGAGGGGGAGACCAACCATGAGAGACTATGGACTCTGAGAAAACAAACTGAGGGTTCTAGAGGGGAGGGGGGTGGGAGGGATGGGTTAGCCTGGTGATGGGTATTAAAGAGGGCACGTTCTGCATGGAGCACTGGGTGGTATACACAAACAATGAATCATGGAACACTGCATCAAAAACTAATGATCTGATGTATGGTGATTAACATAACAATAAAAAAATTAAAAAAAAAAAAGATTGCCCAGCAAGTCGCGAACACAGTCAGGCTGCACTCGTATTAGCTCAGGGTCCCATTTCTTCTTTGTAGTGCTCACACAATCAAATACACATGCTGTATTAGAGCACTAATACACAGTGCATCAAATCATACAAATCACACATGAACACATTAAACATGTACTAAAAGCCCTCAGTCTTCTGCTGGCTCCAAGTCCTCTTCCCAGAGGCAACCTCATCTGCTGTTTCTGGTTTCAATTGCCTTGTGGTTACTCCTGTGTCTCTAGATAATGCTTCTAAGGTTATTCCTGGTGTTTTCCAGCTGAGACATCATCGCATGACTCCCTTTAACACCCTAATGCTTCCCCTTTGGCCCCTGTCAGTGACAGCAATGGATCCTCGTGCTGCTGGCTTTTCTTGCCTGTGTGGTGATCCTCGGTTTTCCTCTTATATTTCAAAAAGAGCCCTGTGGCGATCAGGCTCCACCTTAGGGTGGAGGCAGGGAGCTGGCTATTATGCCCGGAACCCCTCCGTGTCAGAAATTGACGGGGCTTGCCCAAGCTGCCCCGAATTCTCTGTAGGGTATTTTGGGGTTTTTTTTAGAAGAGCGCTCCTTTGTTGATGGCTGAGAAGGCAATGCCCGGCTCTGGGACGCTCTGTGCCTGGAGCTGGGCGGTGGGTTGGGAGCTATTTCATGTACAGACCTCCCAGCATTGATGGCTCCTGTGTCAGCCCCAAGAACCCCTCCCATTCCTCCGTGGCCTCTCTGAGCTCAGAGTCCCCACCCCCCATTCCTGTAGGCAGACAGCTCCAACCTTTGCTGCACCACACGTGTGCATTCCAGGTGGGTGTTCTCGACCTTGGCTGCACCATGATGGGTCATTAACAGTTCCCTGGGCACTACCCCAGAGATTTTCATGGAACTGGTCCGGGCTCGGGCTCTGCCAACCCGGGCAGCCCTCTTCCTTCTCCCTGAGATTCCAGGCATCTCTGGTCTGCTGTCAGTAACCACCCTGTCTCTCTTGGATGTCATGATTTAGGCGCCTAAACTTACTGTAGTTTTAAGGTTCTGGGGAAGGGGAGGAGACGCATGCATTTCCATGGTTTATGAACATCTTGAACAAGAAGTCCCAAACCTGATCTCATTGCCCACGTGCGACTTAATTTCCAACCACTCCTTCGCACTCTGTCATACAGCAAAAAGAAATAAACCAGCGAACCAACTCAGCGACCAACTCCGCGACTACTCCCTATCGCTTCGCCTGTGGACACGCTGCTCCTTTCCAGGGCTGTAACCCACCCTCGAGGCTCCCCGGTGATCCCTAAGCCGGAGAGAAACTGTGCTGGGTTTGACTCATCGCTCAGCGACGCCAGGGCTCCGGCTCAGCCTCGGCCCCCTCCCGACCTCCCCTCTGCTCCGAAGGGGCTCCATGGGTTTCCAGCCTCACATTGTTCAGAGGTGAGAGCCGGTGGGCAGCAGGAGCAGGGGCATCTCCCCTCCCTCCTTCCTCCTGTCGGGTTGGAAGTCATTCTCAGAACCCCCCAGTGAGCTCCTCTTCCTCATCGCCGGCCAGAATAGGCCCCATGGCGTCGGGGCAGCCGCTGAGCCGGGCAGGTTCTGTTGGCGAGAACAGTGGCTTTGGGGAGGAGATGGGTGGTGGGGAGAACATTCCTTCTCTCTCTTCTCTGGGGACCGAGTGTTCTATGTTTCATCTCCACTGCCAGCCCATACTGCTCTTCTTAGTTCTGAGTGCTTTCCCCTTCTCGGCCTTCTTCCGCGTCACCACCTGCTTTCTTGTAGTGCGGGTTCTGTTCTTTGCATTCTTAAATTCTGCCGAAGAATCACTTTCTCCCCAGTTGTTACCTTAGCCCTCCCTCTCCCCATCACACTCCGATGTCTTCGTTCTCCTTTCTCTCTGGCTTCAGTTAGTCTTTTGCAAACGGTTGTGTCTTTTCTATATTTGGGAAGACCCCTTATGTGTGTAGGTCTCCTGTTAGGTTTTTCTCTTTTTTTCTGCTTTCCTATCTTTGGGGGACTTTCTGTTCATTTTGCTCAGCAAACATGTATTTGCATTCCTTGTGACATTGCCTTCTGGACACTGAGCTCTTAGCACGGGAGTTAGAGAACCAGATAGGATGGCGAGCGCTCTGGGTCATCTCACAGCTGGCTGGCAGGGTAGGAGGGGAGCCCGAGCTGGCCAGGACCTTGTGTGCTCCAGCCTGTGAAAGCCACAGAGAAACAGTCTCCACTGAGCGGGGTGTTCCAGCCCATGTGGTCCCACGACGAAGGCCCTTTGGGCCTCTGTTCCTTCTCCCTCCTTCCCGCCTTCCTCCCCATCAGCCTGGGCCGGCCACATGGCAAGACGTCCTTGTCTTCATGGGCTTTGCCTCCCCCCACCCTTGTTCTTCTGTCTGCTGCCTTTCCTGTCTGGCCCTGCTGCTTCTAGAATGGCACATCTCAAACTGGTGTGCTTTGTGGTTTCGGGGGCTAGCAAGGGCTCTTAGAACATTCATATTTCATGCTCTCACTCAGATAATAATCTGCACCAGAATCTGTGCATATTCTGGATCCTGTAGGCGGCCACCTTAGAGCAAAGGTAACTTCAGGGGCCGGGTTTGCTTTAATGTTCAAGCGTCTCACAGGAGGACCGGATGAGGATGCGTGCTGAGCATGGTCCCGAAGGGGACTTTGTGGTTCGCTTAGACACACGGTTGGGGGCAGGGCCGCCAGCCGGCGCAGGGCAGAGGGGCAACAGGAGCGTGGCTGCGCCCTCGCCATGCCAGGCAGGGCTCTCTGGCACCACAGAGGTGTTCACAGTGACTCTTAGCCCAAGTCTGTGCAGGAAGGCCTTTGATGACTCCGCTTTTCCGCACGAGGAGAACGAGGCACGCGGAAGCCAGGTCCCTGCTCAGGAGTAGACAGCCAGGAAGTGCGTGAGGTTTCCACACAGGCAGCACGGCCCCAAACTTCACGTCTTCCCCATTGAGCTATAAGGTTCACATGAACTTGCCCAGAGGTCAATTCATCTAGAACCAGTTTATCTCCTAAATGAGCAAATCACTGAACACGCTATTTGCTGAATTTGCTAAACTTACAAAATATTCATTTATATTTGAATCGATGGATTAAGAGAGCCAGTGAGAACTTTGGGGAGCGGACTCCAGGGCTCTGGCTTCAGACATCCTCCCTTGCCCTCAGGGTCCTCCTGTGTCCCCCAGGCTCCCCCAGTTCAAGGCACACCAATCCAGGCCGTCTGTGCACTGACTTCTCCTTCTCATTCTCCTACAAGTAGCCAGGGAGGGAAACATCCACCCTTGCTTAGGGAGCTCTTAGGGAGAAATAATGGAAACCTGTCAACTAGAACCACAGAAACCTTCAAAAGCTGTTTAAACTCTTCTATCCACTCTAAACTGCGTTAAGCTTTATACATAGCTAAAAGAACAAGTTCCTGGTAAAAAGATAGATTTGATCATTTTGGCGACTCGATCATTCACTGAATCGGCACCCGGCAGATTGGCCCACTTCTGCCCCACAACACCTCTCAAAAAGGCAGGTCAGATTCCCAGGTTCCTGCTCTGTGGCCGTCTGGGGCACGTCTGATGTACATGCAGAGGGATGGGATTCTATCTTTGCGGCACCACCTTAAAAAGTTCATTAGCAGGAACGTAATAAACACCCACCATGGCAGCAAATACTCAATGAAGACCTTTTTTGTTCTAAGATTCCAGTAGTAAGGAGAGAGGTATGTAGGGAGTGGGGATTTTAACAATGCTGTGGTGCCAATTTTTTTTTAAGGTGAATGAAACAATTTTACAGATCTATCAGTTGCCACTTGGCAGAGTTTTGGCTAAGGATGAGATTGACCAGCTTGAACTGGTAAACAAAGACTTTAATCAAGTGTTATACAACAAATATATATGAGCTAGCATTGTTTGTATTAAAGTGTTAAAAATTAAAGGTAGAGCCGGATGTGAAGCTACAGTGTTTTCCTATAATCCTAACTTAATGATTTCATTTTAGCAAAACAAAAACACCCATCATGTTACGTTGTTAAAGTTGTGGGTTTGAATACAGTTTAAATAACCATTGCTTGTTGTTTTGTGGCTTTGTTTTTATCTACTTTATACATATTTTTGAGTTTATAGTATAAAAGCTATAAGCACAAGATATTTTTACATAGTTGCATATTTATAGATCTTTAAGTAATTTACCATAAAAGTAATTTAAATCGACATAGGGTAATGGGAATTCATTTTAATTTTTTTGTAAAGATTTAATGTATTTATTTGAAAGAGAGAGAGAGCATGAGTGAGGGGAGGGGCAGAGGCAGAGGGAGAAGCAGACTTCCCACTGAGCGGGGAGCAACTCCGGCTTGATCCCAGGACCCTGAGATCCTGATCTGAGCTGAACATAGACACTCAACCAACTGAGCCACCCTGGAGCCCCAGGAATTCTTTTTTTTTTTTTTTTTTTAAGGAGTCTTTTTTTGGACTAGAAAGCAAATTTTTATTGAATTATTACAAGAAGTGGAGATAGAAGGAAACTCTAATAAGCATAATACAAATACCACACTGACAAAGTAAAGCACACAAAAAAATAGGAGAGTTTCATTTATGAATAATGATGCAAAATCCCAAATAAAAATGTTATCAAACAGTAGCACATTAAAAGAATAATACATCAACTGGGATTTATTCCAATAGCACAAGAGTAGCTCAATAAAAGGAAATCTATTAATGTGTTATTCATAGAGGAAAAACAGGAAAACCAGATGACATCATCACAGATGATAAAAGGGAAAGAATAAATTTTAACATTTTATTCATGGTAAAATTCTTGATAAAATAGCAATAAGAACATACTTTTTAGACATGCCTTATTTGCCTTAACCATAAAACATCATGCTTAACACAGATGCCCTAGAAGCACTTAAAATAAGTTAGGAACAAAGCAAGGATGAGCTTCAGAATCACTCTTATTAAACATGGTCTGGGAGGTGTTCACGAGCCCTGTGAGATACAGGAGAGGAATGAAGCATAAAAATTGGTAGGAAAGAAGGAAAAATTCTAATTATTTGTCAGTAATACGGTTCTTTGTCCAGAAATTCAAAGGGATCAAATGAAAACCTATTTCAAACAGTAGAGAAACTTAGTGATGTGACAATATGTTATGTATGTGTTATCATAACAACTAATTAGAAGATACATGGGCAACAGGATCCCATTTGCAACCGATGAAATATAATTTCAAGGAGAACTGCCTTTGACTTTCTTTTTTTTTTTTTTTTTTTTAATTTGAGAGAGAGAATGAGAGAGAGCAAGCACATGAGAGCGGGGGAGGGTCAGAGGGAGAAGCAGACTCCCCGCCGAGCAGGGAGCCCGATGCGGGACTCGATCCAGGGACTCCAGGATCATGACCTGAGCCGAAGGCAGTCGCTTAACCAACTGAGCCACCCAGGCGCCCTGCCTTTGACTTTCTTGCAATTTATGTACATTAGGCAATTTTTAAAAAGCGTTGATAAATTGCTTGACTTTTGAGAGATCTTGAGATAGGGCATTTCTGGTATTTACAGTAAGCCTGCAGGTTATAGAACTCAAAAGCGGTTTCCTTCCTTTCTGCCCCTCCCCGTGCTGAAGCTGACCCTGAACTTTATCTCTGTAGCTCTTGCTTTTCCACAGTCCAGGGCCATCCATCTTTTGTTCATGCAGGTAGGCTGGGCAGTGACAGCCTGGAAATCCTCCATCCAAGGCCCGCCCGGTTCTGGGAGAGTATCTCTGTTCCCAGACATGCGTCCACAGGTCCTGCCTGGCCACGGGTGTTCCCTCACGGGGTAAGTGGGTCACAGGTCAGAAATCTGACTGCCCACCCAAGGATCAGCCTCTCATGCTGGATGCCCAAGCAGTTAATGCTCACCACTGGGAAGTGAGAGGACCTTGGTGAGAAGCCCAGAGACATGTGGTACTGCTCTGCCATCTTGAGGGAGGGGGTGCGTCAGGAAGACCTGGGGTCTTGTCTTAGCTCTACCTAAGGAGGGATTTCTGGGGCTCTGGGTGGAGTGTAGGGTGGGGCAGATCTTGCCAGGGCCCCTCACTGCCCCGATGTCTCCGTTAACCTAGGTGTCCTCCTGGGGATCTCGGCTCATCCGGATCTTCTCATAGACAGTGTAGACTGTTGGGGTGCACTCAGGGCTATGGGGATGGCAGATGCCCCTCTCCATGTCATTCTGTGATTCAAGCAGAGTTTAGGGGTGCTCGAGGTCAACTTCAAAGAATCAGGCACAGAGGTCAGTCAAACTACGCCTCTTCATGTGCTTCTTGACTCAACCCCAGTAACCCCAAAACATAGCTTCAGTGCAGACCTCCCTCTTGAACACTGCAAAGTCTCTGTCCTCTCCCCTGGGGTGCTACCCCTCTCCTCCCCCTCCCCTGCCAGACCCCCACTTTGCTCACTCTCTGGTCTCCCTTCCCTGACTGCCTTAGTTAATATCACATCCCGCCCACTCCTGCCATATTTTCCCCTGAGCACATATCATCACCTAACACTTCACATTTTGCTTATTTATTTGATTGCCATTCTCCCCTCGCCCAACCTAGAATGTGTATTCTCTGAGGCCAAGGATTTTTTGTTGTTTTGTTGACTTCTGTTTCCTAGATCGGAACAGTTCTGGAATATAGTAGACACTCATTAAATATTATTTGGACAAATTTGTAACTCACCTTGGCTACTCTCATTGCAAAAGTGCTTGGAAAACTGCAAAGCAGCAGATAAAGGTATTATTCCTGCAATCTGCATTTTATAAAAGAAGAAACTGAACCCCAGGCAGCAGTTTTGTAAGGTTGATGGAGAAGTCAGCATGAGAGCCTCATGCCCACTTCACCCGACTCTGTTCCTTCGCTCCTTCACGCCACCCCCATGTCTCTTCTGTGCTTGCCTCCCTGTGTCCTGGGAGGAAATAGTTTACTTCATCAGGCTAGGAAGCTCCCCAGGGGCAGAGAGACTGAGGGGGCAAGGCTGGGGGTCTGGGTCAGAGGTTACCTGATTCATTTCTTTATCCCAAAGCCACACATTGCTACGCTCCTGTTCTTCTCCAGTGGGGGGTATTGGGATTTGGGTCTCAAGGAACTACTTCCTGAGCCCCCTGTGGCCCGGGTCGGATGGCAACATAAGTCAGAGGGGCTGAGATGGAAAGTCACAGTGTGGCAGGTGCTGAGACAGTTAGGGACAGTGCACAACACACTTAACTGGGAGCAAGGAGGCCTTGTTCTGCCCGGTGCCACTATGGTTTCCCACCCAAATCCTTCTTAGTGTTCCTTCTGGATCCACTCCCCCCACCATAAACTGCTGGGACCGGACCAGGGGATTTCTAAGGTCCTGATGGTCTGTGGGCCAATGATCCAGAGGTATCTCCTTTTGGCAAAGTCAAAGGATGGGAGAGGAGAGGACCCGGCCACTGGCTGCTCCTGGGAGTCCAGACAGTGGCCTTATTTGCTTTCCTTCTGCTCAATTTTAGTCCAGTAGTTCCCAAAGGGTGGGGCCATCACCTGGGAACGTGTTCAAAATGCAGGGTCTCAGGTCTGCCCTGGACCCACTGAAACAAGTTTGGGAGGGGGGTCCAGCAAGCCCTCCAGGTGTTTCTGATGTGGGCTCAGCTTGAGAACCTCTGCTTCCAGGGTGGTGCCTTAGGTGCCCCCCGACCCTGGGCTGCACCTGTCTCCAGGCCTTCCCCTCGTGTAATCACACCCTCTGTGACCATTTCTAACGGGGGGCCAGTAGCACGTGAGATGTTCTCCCAGGGGCGGTTCACAGTGGGGCAACAAAACCTTTACCCCAAAAGGAGGCATTAATGACAGGATCTCAGGCAGGTGGGGGGGTGGGTACTGTGTGGGGGAGAGGATGGCGCTTTCCTGATGCTCCTCAGAATCTTGGGTCTGCCCGGCCTCCAGGCCCTGCTAGTGGCCCCCACTCCTACTTGCTTTGGGTCTTCTATGGATGACAGGTCCCACCTGACAGGGAGTCGCTTACACTCCTGCCTCTCCCCGGGCTTGAGTTTGAGCTTGTGGGTGGTGAGTCCCTCCAGAGCAGCCTGGGTTCTCTCCTGCTCCTTCCCCTGCCAAGTCGTGTGCCCTCGGGTCAGTCACACACCTCACTGAGCCTGCTTCCTTCCCTCTCCTGCTCTGCCATCCCTCCTCCCTGGGTGGTGGTGAGGACCTAATGAGATTGTGCGCATATGAGCAAGGAATCGTCCCTGTCGGTGGCTCCCACCCTTCACTCCCAGTTCCAGACACAACAACCGTACTGTCACAGCAAGGACTGGACCAGAGCCTGACAAGCAGCCAAGTACCCTGAACCGGTTGGCACTCATGGCCTCTGAGCACAAGTCGGTTGTCCTGGTTTGATTCCCTTGGACCCACCTTGGGGTGTCTCAGGAGGCTGATCTCCATCCATGTCGGGAGGGCAGTGGCTGTGGGCCCCAGCAGTCCGCAGGCCAGCAGGTTCCTCTGTGGGCGGGGCCTGGGGAGCAGCTGCTGAGCCCGGCTCTGCGGGCAGCAGAGTGGACCCGCCTGCACCCAGCATGCGCAGTGAGAGCGTGTGGGATTCAGGTGACCCCTCATCAGCCGCAGGATAGGGCAGCCATCGCTCCATGGGCTAAAAGTTCAGCTCCCAGACCCCTGCCCGTCCCTGCCATCCACCACCCCTCCTGTCTGGGCGTGCACACAGCCCTTACCCTCCGTGCTGCGCGGTCCCAGCCTTCTACCCGGCTGATTCACAGGAGAAGTCAATAAGCCCCATCTGCCAGCCCGGCCCCCTCCCGGGTGTCCCCTCCATCCACTGCCCTCCCCCAGAGCTCCCTTCAGGCTCTCGCTAGCACCTACCCCTCCTGGACTGCATCTTCCTCATCCAGATGCACACTCCACCGGCCAGGCTCAGCATCAGAACCACGAGCAGGATGCTTCTCCAAAGCCACTTGCTCTGAGAACCTGCCATCAAAGGCTGTTTCAGGTGTGCCCCTGGGAGGCCCGTGAGGCAGGCGGGAGAGAAGGCGGGACCCCTCTGGCTTGGGGCCTGTGTCCCAAGGGCACATTCCTACTGCAGCCCCGACAGGCTCCTGCCGCCTGGCCAGGCCGCCACAGTGGCCCTTGTACCAGGCTTTCTGTGCCGCTTCTGCCCAGAGACCTCAGAGGCTCCCAGCAGCGGTAGGTGCCACCCATGCCTGCAGCCTGGCCCTGTTCTACCCTGGCAGACTCCCGGGAGAGAACCAGTCTGGGAGGGGGAGGGGATGGAACGTTCCAGGGCCACCTGACGTCGGCGCATGTCCTGCCTGCGGTTTGCCGGCCACACGAAAACGGCTCCCACTTCAAGGCCCAGCTCAGCTCAGGTGTTCCCTTCTCTGCGATGCCTTTCCCAAGTCCTGCAGCAACTACTCAGTGTTTTTCTTCCTTTCGTACGGGAACCATATAGTTCGTATTTGCCTCAATTTCAGCAGTCCTCATGCGGGCTCCTCGTCCATGAACTATTACCTGATACTTATTGATGAGCTGTGTGTCACACGCTGTGCTGAGAGCTTAAACGACCCTATGAAGTGGATATAATTAACACCCATCTCAAAGAAAGGCTCCAAAAATTAAGTAACTTGTCCGGAGTCATGCAGCCAGGAAGTAGAGATGCCCCCAAGGCCCTGGAGGTTCCTTCCGTGGGGGTTCATCTTGCTGTTCCCTGCGTCTTCCCTCCGCCCCGTGCATAGTGAGCACTTGGCCCCCGTGTAAGGGTTGAATGCTGGGTGGCTGAGTAAGGACCTGGCAAGGAGAAGCCGGGGGCAGGGGGGCGTCAGAGCTCAGGAGGACCCTGGTGGGACAGGACAGCCACACCGATTATTAACCTTCTTTACAGCAATTGTTTCTGCTCTGAGGTTCTAGGAAAAGTAGAGGACCCCCCCCCTTACCTACCATGCACTACTGCATATACTCCCTTTCCGCATGGCCAAGGGGACCCCTGAGGCTGGGGCGGAAGTGTGGTGACCGCAGGGGCTCACACATCTCAGAGGGTTGAACTGTGGTTTATGCACTCAGAGGTGGTAACCATCCTCAGAAAGGTCATGTCTGGCACACAGCAAAAAAATAGCATTTATCAACCTGAAAGGGCTATGAGCATCCAGACCATGCAGGGTCCTGGGACTTGAGATTCCAGGCTGGGGGTGGGGTGCCCTCAGGGTCCTCGGTCTGGCCTCTTCAAGTTCTTCCCCTCCCTTGCCTGCATTCTGCTAACTAGGTCAGCCTCCCAGGCTCCCTGATGCAGTCAAAGGGGTGACCATCTGCCAGCCCCACACTTTGGTTCTGGGCAGTGCACGATCTCCAGGTACTGGTCCAGGTTCTAGGCTTGCAGGTTTGAAGACCATACGATGGTGTGGCCATGCACCTGCCTCTGGGGTGTTCCACAGAGAACCCCTTCCAGGGTTCCTCTGTTGCAGTGATTTTCCTGAGTCTCCCAGGTGTGCCCTGCCCTGTTCTCTGCTGCCCTTCCCAGCAGATCCCACTCACCCCTCCACAGACAGATGCTCTGCAGGAGTAAGGTTGCATTCTTCTCATCCACAGGGTTGCTGACCCTACAGGTGAGGGGGCCATTCAGCTGGCTCAGGGGCAGGCTCAGGCTTAGAATCCTGGAGCTGGGGGTTGGCCCCAGAGCCTCTCTGTGCTCCAGCTCCCTGGGGAGCCCCTCACTCAGCCAGGTCACTGTCCGGTTCTCTGTGGCTCCTGGGGTCCCACACTCTAGGCTGATATTGCACCAGCCTGCCTGGTTGGGGGATGAATGAATCACAATCTGGGGGTGGGGGATGGGCTCTGGGGGAGGAGGAGACAAAAGAGAAACTGAGAGTCAGCATTGGAGGACACACAAGGGGATCAGCACATTCTCCAAGTGACCCAGCCGTAGGGGGCTCCTCACTATGGGACTGGGGAAGGGACTTACCGCCCTTCACCCAGTGAAGAGTCAGAACCCCGGAGGTTCTGACTCCCAGCCCAGGACAGTGGGCTGAGGCCCTTCCATGCTCACTTATGTCTACATAATTCAGTAATCATGATGGATATGATAATTCTTTTTTAAAAAAATAGATTTTATTTATTTATTTATTTATTTATTTACTTGAGAGAGAAAGCAAGTAAGCACAAGCGAGGAGAAGGATCTCAAGCAGACTCCATGCTGAGTGTGGAGACCGAGATGGGGTTCAATCTCATGACCATGAGATCATGACCTGAGCAGAAATCAAGAGTTGGTTGTTTAACCAACTGAGCCACCCAGGCGCCCCAATAATTCTATAATTATATATATACATGACCATTATACATATGATAATAATTGTATCTACTCTCATAGATATAATAAACATAACATCAAAGAAGTTGAGAATATAGTAGGAAAACATGTTAAAAGTTCTTATTTTAGTTAAAGAGAAATACTAATTATCTTTAAATGTCAAGGTAAATATTTAAGTTTAGTATCTACTAGGATGAAAGTACAAGGGGTTATAACTTCCAAAATACTACAGATGTTTAGATGGATGAAAACTCTACCTATCCAACAAAAGCCAAGAAGAAGATACAAACAATGGTGAATCGAGAACAGGAAACATCAGGAGGAGGTGCGTCTGTGTAAACTACACTTGTGGGCCTGATGTCCCCCTAATACACAACCAAGACTCCAATTCTGCTCTTGCAGCCGCGCGCTCACGTCATCACCTATAATACAGAGAGATGGAAGACACACAGATGGAAAACCATCCACAGGGGACATGTCAACAACATGATGGCAGGTGTGACAACAGTCACTGCAGACCGAATCCAGGCTCGGGTAGAAAACACTAAGCAGCCACATAGAGAGAGTTTAAATTCCTACAAGGACAGTATAATTAGGAAATTTATTAGTGGAATTCACTCCACTGGCTAATGAAAAGAAGAAGTAGTTAGCATTTAAGGAGCAGGTGGATATTCCCAGGCACAGCTCCAAGGGCTTTCCATTACTTTCTACAATCACCATGATGACCTACAAAGTTACGTGCATCTGCTGTGTCTACAGTGTCATCCGGGCAGGGATGGACCACTTTATTGTAAAGGGTCAGACAGTAAACCTTTTTGGTGTCACTGGCCATATAGTCTCTGTCACAACTATACAACTTCACCACTATAGAGAGAAAACAGCCAAATACAACACACCAATGTAGTGATGTGGCTGTGTTCCAATAAAACTTTATTTATAAAAGCACACATGCACTAGATTTGACCAAAGGCTATAATCTGCCAACCCTGATCAGGGATTAATAAAAATACCAACTTGCCATCCTTCCCAAAATTCACTGCACATGTGACTAGGAAAAATGATACTTTTAAGTAGCTCTTTTAAAATAACTGAACTAATTAACAGGTAATAATTTAAATATAAAACCAAATGGAAAGTCTGTTACAAAATGTAAGGAAGCACACACAGGCATTCAGAAAGCTTCTGCTTTTCGGTATGCATATGCTCGGCAGTTGGTTTATGTGAATGTTTGTTATAGGCTCTTTTCAACAGGTGAAGGAATATGAATCAGGCTTGAATAACCAAAACTTTGAGAAACTTTAGGTGTTTCTGTAGGTTTCCTTTACATACTGCTGACACCTACCCAGCTGAAGGACACCCGCTGAGTGCCTGCCGGGAGCTGGGTACAACCTTGGGCAGGTGCCACAGAAGGTGGGGCCGGGAATGGGGCTGTGAGGTGAAGAGCAGACCACACCCAGTAAGTCCAGTGCAAGGCAGAGAAAGATGGTCCAGGACAGGACTGGATACAGGAACATTTGCCCACTCTGCAGGCAAGGGGTGAGGTATGGGTATCCCCGGAGAGCCCCCAGCATCTGGGAAGGAGGAAAGAGTGGGCAGCCAGGTGCGGTGAAGGGCAACACAGGCGGAACAGGGCACAGGGAAGACAGTGTTAGAAACACAGCTGGACAGACAGCCAGGGACCAGATCCTGGGCGGATTAGACTTCCTCTCCTGAGTGCCATTGATCCTGTGGGGAGTAGGGGCGGGAGCAGGTTGGCTGTAGGCAGGGAAAGGACAGGAGGATGCTGCCTTTCTGAACGCTCAACAGAGCAGTAAGGTGGAGGGGATTTGGAGGGGAAGACCAAGGACAGGGAAGCCAGGGAGGAGGCCGTCATGGTGCCTGGAGCAGGGGACCAATGGGAGAGAGCTCGGGCAGGCAGACACCCCGGGCTCTGCTCCTCTCCTCCCTTTGTCCTGCTGTCCCTGAACTGTCTGCCTGGGTCTCTGTTCCTGGGGGTGGGGGGTCCTCCCTGGCCTGGGAGCTCCAGGAGCCAGGCCTGGGTCTCATGCAGCCTCCACTTGGTCTAGGATGGGGCTGTGTCCCTCGGTCCTCCTGGTGGGAGTGCAGGGCAAGTGGTGGGAAGGGTTTTACCCAATGTCGAGTTCTAACCCTCGGTCTCCCTCCCGGGGTTGCTCCTCACCGTGCTGATGTCCCGGTTTCTTGTTTTATTTCTGCCAACCTTTTGGGTCACTTAAGGGTTTTTAAATTAGTTTTTGAAACAACTGGTTAAGAAACTTTCTGATACGATTGTATTTCTAATCAATTTTGTAATAATTTGCAATTTTTTGTTATCCTTTTGGATGGCTTCCTACCCCTCCCCCATTTCATGTGTTTTTTATACTTTTTAAGACATTTTAGCTACTTTTTCCTAAGAGGACATCTTTAGAATTTAGCCTTTAGGGTTAGGGCATCAAAAGAGATGCAAATACTCCTAAAGAAGATTTGATTTTTTTAAAACCTGTTTAGGCCACTTACTTGACATAAAGCATTTGTTGGAATTCCTCATTGGGGCTCACCTTACCATATACACAGAGTCTAAAGACTTCCTTCTGGGTTCTTCCTGTGTGGAATTTGACTTTTGCTGTATACCATCCACTCATTTCTGTAGTGAGATTCCTGATGCTCAAAACCGCCATCTCTGTCAGGGAGAGGCTGCTCCTGTATTTTTCCTCCAGCTCATACCAGTCAGGACCAGTGGCATTAGGTTTCCAGGACACTAGGATCTCTTCTTTCTCAGGCTCAGAATGCCAACTCCACTCTATCTCTCAGACATTCGGGTACAAGGAGGAGGTCAGCTGCAGCTGGACAGATTCCCCCACGGTCCTTTCCAGGGTATGGGAGGTGCTGGGGTTGTCCACAATCTGGAAGCTTGTTAAGGGAATAGCTAAGATGGGGAAGAAAGAAGTGGACAAGCATGACGCTGCTGTAGGACCTGGTGTCCCATCACATCATGGGCATGTTTATAAGAAAATGAGCCTCTCCAGTTTCACAGACAAGGAGGCAAAGCTGCAGAGCTGTTTGCTCAGACATTGGCCTTGCCTAGAGCACACAGCCTTGAGTCAGGCACAATGCTTTAAAATTCGAACTCGGGGCGCCTGGGTGGCTCAGTTGGTTAAGCGACTGCCTTTGGCTCAAGTCATGATCCTGGATTCCCTGGATTGAGTCCCGCATCGGGCTCCCTGCTCGGCAGGGAGTCTGCTTCTCCCTCTTACCCTAACCCCTCTCATGTGCTCTCTCTCATTCTCTCTCTCTCTCTCAAATAAATAAATAAAATCTTTAAAATAAATAAATAAATAAATAAAACTTGAACTCAATCACAAGAGAAAATTTGGAAGGAACACAAATACATGGAGGTTAAAGACCATCCTACTAAAGAACGAATGTGTCAACCAGAAAATTAAAGAAGAATTTAAAAAATTCATGGAAATAAATGAAAATGGAAACATGACAGTTCAAAACCTTTGGGATGCATCAGAGATGGTCCTAAGAGGGAAGTATATAGCAATACAAGCCTTTCTCAAGAAACAAGAAGGGTCCCAAATACAGAACCTAACCTTACACCTAAAGGAGCTGGAGAAAGAACAGCAAATAAAGCCTAAACCCAGCAGGAGAAGAGAAATACTAAAGATTAGAGCAGAAATCAATGAAATAGAAACCAAAATAACAGTAGAACAGATCAATGAAACTAGGAGCTCGTTCTTTGAAAGAATTAATAAGATTGATAACCCCCTAGCCAGACTTATCAAAAAGAAAAATGATCCAAATAAATAAAATCATGAATGAAAGAGGAGAGATCACAACCAACACCAAAGAAATACAAACAATTATAAGAACATATTATGAGCAACTATATGCCAACAAATCAGATAATCTGGAAGAAATGGATGCATTCCTAGAAATTTATAAACTACCAAAACTGAAATGGGAAGAAATAGAAAACCTGAAAAGACCCATAATCAGCAAGGATATTGAAGCAGTGATCAAAAATCTCCCAACACACAAGAGTCCAGGGCCAGATAGCTTCCCAGGGGAATACTACCAAACATCTAAAGAACTAATACCTATTCTTCTGAAGCTGTTTCAAAAAATAGACATGGAAGGAAAACTTCCAAACTTGTTCTATGAGACCAGCATTACCTTGATCCCAAAACTAGACAAAGACCCCACCAAAAGAATTACAGACCAATATCCCTGATGAATGTGGATGCCAAAATTCTCACCATGATACTAGCCAATAGGATCCAACAGTACATTAAAGGCAGAGAAAGATGGTCCAGGACAGGACTGGATACCACAACCAAGTGAGATTTATTCCTGGAATGTGAGGGTGGTTCAACATCCACGAATCAATCAATGTGATACACCACATTAATAAAAGAAAGGACAAGAACCATTTGATTCTCTCAATGGATGCAGAAAAAACATTTGACAAATTACAGCATCCTTTCTTGATTAAAACTCTTCACAGTGTAGGGATAGAGGGAAAACATCATAAAAGACATATGTGAAAAGCCCACAGGAAATATCATTCTCAATGAGGAAAAACTGAGAGCTTTTCCCCTAAAGTCAGGAACATAACAGGGATGTCCACTCTAATGACTGTTGTTCAACATAATATTGGAAGTACTAGCCTCAGCAATCAGACAACAAAAAGAAACAAAAGGCATCCAAATCAGCAGAGAAGTCAAACTCTCACTCTTTGCAGATGACAGGATACTCTATGTGGAAAACCCAAAAGACCACCCCAAAATTGCTAGATCTCATACAGGAAGTCAGCAAAGTGGCAGGATACAAAATCAATACACAGAAAACAGTTGCATTTCTATACACTAACAATGAGACAGAAGAAAGAGAAACTAAGGAATCAATCCCATTTACAACTGCACCAAAAACCATAAGATACCTAGGAATAAACCTGACCAAAGAGGGGCACCTGGATGGCTCAGTCGTTAAGCGTCTGCCTTCGGCTCAGGTCATGATCCCGGGGTCCTGGGATCAAGCCCCACTTCGGGCTCCCTGCTCAGCGGGATGCCTGCTTCTCCCTCTCCCACTCCCCCTGCTTGTGTTCCTGCTCTCGCTGTGTCTCTCTGTCAAATAAATAAATAAAATCTTAAAAAAAAGAAACCTAACCAAAGAGGTAAAAGATCTGTACTCCAAAAACTACAGAACACTCTTGAAAGAAATTGAAGAAACGCAAAGAAATGGAAAAACATTCCATGCTCATGGATTGGAAGAATAAATATTGTTAAAATGTCAATGCTACCTAGAGCAATCTACACATTCAATGCAATCCCTTTCAAAATACCATTGACATTTTTCACAGAGCTGGAATGAATAATCCTAAAATTTGTATGGACAGAAAAGACCCCAAATAGCCAGAGGAATGTTGAAAAAGAAAAGCAAAGCTGGCGGCATCACAATTCCGGACTTCCAGCTCTATTACAAAGCTGTCATCATCAAGACAGTTTGGTACTGGCACAAAAACAGACACATAGATCAGTGGAACAGAAGAGAGAGACCAGAAATGGACCCTCAACTCTATGGCCAACTAATCTTTGACAAAGCAAGAAAGAATATCCGATGGAAAAAAAGACAGTCTCTTCAACAACTGGTGTTGGGAAAATTGGACAGCCACATGTAGAAGAATGAAACTAGACCAATTTCTTACACCACACACAAAGATAAACTCAAAATGGATGATACATTTAAATGTGAGACAGGAATCCCTCAAAATCCTAGAGGAGAACACAGGCAGCAACGTCTTTGACCCTGGCTGCAGCAACTTCTTGCTGGACTCATCTTCAAAGGCAAAGGAAACAAAAGTGAAAATGAACTATTGGGACGTCAACAAAATAAAAAGCTTTTGTACAGCAAAGGAAATAGTTGACAAAACCAAAATACAAACTACAGAATTAGAGAAGATATTTGCAAATGTCTTATCAGATAAAGGGCTAGTATCCAAGATCTATAAAGAACTCATCAAACTCAACACCAAAAAACAAATAATCCAGTCATGAAATGGGCAGAAGACATGAACAGACATTTCTCCAAAGAAGACATACAAATGGCCAACAGACACATAAAAAAATGCTCCACATCACTTGACATCAAGGAAATACAAATCAAAACCACAATGAGATCCCACTTAACACCAGTCAGAATGGCTAAAATTAACAAAAAGAACTTTTTACAAATACAGGTTTTTCATATCTTCAGAATCATAAAACTAAAATGGGGAAGAATTTCTGGAACTAAGTAAAAAAAGCTGCATTCAAACTGAACAAGAATTAGTGACATGGGACTAAATAAACTGAGGAAGATTACAGTTTGTGACTCATGTTTAAAACATTGCTGGTTCTCTAATGTTTGCTCTTCCAGATTAAGGAAACTTTCTCTTAGACATCAGTGATATACAGAAATAATTCTAAAGTATTCCTCTGTGAACAAATGAATGCCTTTAACTTTTCTCTCTACCTGAACTCTCTGAAATTCAAAAGGTCTCAGTAAGTATTCTTTCTTCCTTGGCAATTATAGTCATTTGCGTAAATTCAATAAGAATCTGTTCTCCTTGTAAGAGGACACCATTGGAAATATTGATTATTTTACCAAGGCTTTGCCTGCAATCTCGTTTTTGAGAGACATGCACAGACTCAGATATGACAAACGGTTTTAAGGAACTAAGATTGATGTTATGAAGCATGAAGCCAAAAGAGCCCCTTGGAAATGCTGGCCTGATACTGTTGCAGGGTCACAGGGTTCTCATCTCACGAGGTCGAAGAATGAACCTCGTGGACACAAAAGGGTGAGTGAGGTTGAAGTTTATTAAGTGAAGGTGAGAGCAGAAAGGAAAGAAGAAGCTCTCTTGAGTGACAGGGTCCTGGGTGGGTTTCCACTGTGTGCTGCCACTGGCAGTCTTCTATTGAGAACTGACCGGGAACTGAAACTTGACATCTCCAGCACAGATAGAACCATGTCTACTTGTTCTTTGAAGTTTGGTCATTTCCCCCTCCCTGTTCCCAGGACAAGACGTGTGGGCAGAAAGAGCTGTACTGGGATTGTGAGCAGTGACTGACTGTATATTTCCTAATTAGTAGGGATTAGAGATAGCTCAAATCTCCAAGGAATCTGGAAGCAAGAGGCCAGCTGCTGCCAAGATAAGATTCCTTTAAACATGAAGGCACTGAGGCT
>NC_058408.1:2537719-2546358 GCF_002201575.2 Neomonachus schauinslandi | reverse complement strand
GGTTCCGTGCCTCTGCTGGTGGCATTCTGACCAACAGAAGGAGCGGTGCTGCTCCCCACCCTCCCCGGGGAACGCACACTCCCCCAGAGGGATCAGCATGGCTCAGCTCTCCCGCAGAACTCAAGGCCTCACTCCCCAACCCTCCCGGCTCCCCCCTGGGACTCCGACAACACCAAAGGCTTGTCACTACTAAGTTTTTCCCACAAAGCTGGTGGCTTCTGCTCTCGGTATGATCCTGCCTTTCACAAATGCCCTTTGTCCAGGCACTTACTTGATTACTTTCCACATATCTTGAAGGGCCCAGGCTGAGTTGCCACCTAGACACTTCTCAGTGTCCCTGCGATACCTATCTCTGGATGAAGCCTGTGTCCTTGCATGTATCAGTTAGGATGCTTGTGGTTTGGGGTAACAGAACTCCCACATCTAAAGCAGCTCAAACAACAGGGACTTACTGTCTCTTTACCAGAAGCCCGGAAGTTGATGGTTCCTGAGCTGGTTCAGTGATGTCTGGGTTCTAAGTAAGCACGACTGCAATTTTCTGGGCCCTAATGGCCTCCTCGTAATTTAATTACCTCTCCAAAGACCCTGTCTCCAAATATGGTCACATTCTGAGGTACTGGGAGTTAGGACTTCAACAAAAGAGGTGGGGGGCACAATTCCTTCATGACAGAGGGAGATGCAGCTTTGGGAATCCCTCTCTGGGAATTTCTCTTTTCAAGTGAAAATCTTTGCCAGAATCCTTCCAGTAAATTTGCGGAGCAGGATTTGGTAACATGCCCTTTTCCCAGTCACAAGGGAAGCTGGGAAAGCATTTTCACTTTTATAATGGGAAGAGAGTTCTGCCAGCCAGAAGGCAAGCGTCGGGCATGACCGGTGGGGGTGCTGCCGACCTCCGGCATGCGGTCCGCTTTGGGTCGGGCGGTCTGCTTCTGTGCCTACCTCTCCCGTTAGGTTCTCGGCTCTTTGAAACAGAGACCAGCGTGTCAATCATCTGTGTACCCTCAGTGACGAGCACACTTCATATAGGTGCTCAGCCAGTATGTATTGAAAGAATGAACGCATAGAACGTAATGAACTAGATGAACCTGTTTGGGTTACATTTGATTACAACATTAAACTCTGTCCATATGTTCGCCTTACATAGTCTGGTTCACACCTTTGAATAATCGTAGGGAGTATTGCTAATGCGACTGTTTCCACAGTCATAGGAAACGAAGCTCGTGAGCTTCATCCCTCCAAAGTCTGGCATAGTGCACGGCACATAATATCTGCTGCTTGAATCGTTTGTGGCATGAATAATGGATAAATGAGTCATTAAAATACAAAAAAAAAAAACCAGAGAACCTGGCTGGTTCAATTGGTAAAGTATGCCATACCTTTCTTGGGGGCGTGAGTTCAGGACCCACATTGGGCTTTAGAGATTATTTTTTTTAAAAAATGCTTTGAAAAAATATTGTTATTTAAACTTAAGGAGTTATCGTGTTTTCTAGAAAAATGTCTTCCAGAACTGGGCATGCATTCTGCTCTGTTGGTATTTGCAAAGAGGCTATATCACCAGGTATTTATGTCACCTGTTTTTATTGTATTCTATTCTATTCTAATAAAGAATGGTCCCCATGAACTTGGCCAGTAGGCCCACAGTGCTCCAAGCAGCTTCGTCTGAGCAGTGATGCTGCCCTGGTCGCTGCAAGCTGAGCTGTTCCAGGCGGTGTCTCACTCTGGTTCTGCAGAGGGGCAGGGAGCATACCACAAATCCACACAAAGCGTGCCCGACACTCGAATGTCACTTTTGCTCCACAAAATGCCACGTGTCTGACCTTTCATGTTCTGCAGAACAGGGAAGAACCGAGCGCCTAACTAATGAATGGTATTAGCTGTGGAGGCAGGGGCCGATTTTGTGGAGGTTCCCCAAATTCTGGCCTCCCCAACATTGGAGAGCCTCTCGTGACTCTGTCTCATTGCTGCTCCCCTCTCTGCCTCAAGGGGAAGGACTCAGGCAGCGACGGCGTGAAGTACGCGAAGTAAATGAGGACCAGGGACAGAAAGCTGCCACAAGTAACTGGGCTCCCAGAGGCAGTGGATTTCAGCGCCACGGGACACCTGAGCCATCCGGAGCAGAGCCTCCTCCCACCCCGGTGCCGACCCAGGGGACCACCCCTCCTTCACACACAGTTCAAGTAATGAGGTTCAATTAAAACGTTCAGGTTCAATTAGTGTTTCAGGCCTTCAGGGACAGTCGCAGGGCAAAATATTTTCCACGAGGAACTTGAAAGAAAGCCGCACCGTAGGGACAGGAGAGGGCGGGGGCCACATCGCGAAGGCGGACAAGACAACACTTGCACGTGCCTGCGTGTTTGGGCCCCTGCAGTGCCTGTCCTCTGAGCCCAGGGTGCTTTCCCAACAGCCAGCAGGAAGAGGTGCCTACTGGGGTGTTTTCCTTCCAAGGTTTGAGTTTTTCTTCTTTCCCGAAAGTATTGGCAGCCCAGATTTTTGCTGCAAAATCAAGACTTGTTATTATAATGATGGTGATTTTTTTTTTCATCGTGCCAATGAACCTCGTCTGACGGCATTAATGCAAGCACATGAGCCCAGCCCATGACAATAATCCCTTGTTCGGAGAAAAATGTCCTGGCAGTACATGTATCTAGAAGTTCCGCCTTCTGAATTGATGCCAAAATATGATAGATTCCCAGTTCCTTGTGATGGCCACCTCCTGTAGAGGAGCTCCCACCCCCCTCTCCCTGTGGCCAGCATCATGAGCAGCATTACTTTGAGGTTCCCACTTTCCCCAGGGGCTTTAGCTCTGTGCCAGAGTCCCCTGCACTGAGCACTCAGCTATTTGGAATCCCATTACCTACAACTCCACTAACTGGCATCCCACAGATGAAAGGTCCCATAATTGAGGACACACTCCAAGCTCCTGCAATGACTTTTGAGCCAGTCAGAAAATGTTTGATTGTGTTTAGAATAGTTTCACATTTGGTGTTTTAATGTATTCTGCAGAAGTTGTTTTTTTTTTTATTTTTTTTATTGTTATATTAATCCCCATACATTACATCATTAGTTTTAGATGTAATGTTCCATGATTCATTGTTTGTGCATAACACCTAGTGCTCCATGCAGAACGTGCCCTCTTTTTTTTTTTAAGATTTTATTTATTTATTTATTAGAGAGCGAGCGAGAGAGAAACAGCATGAGAGGGGGGAGGGTCAGAGGGAGAAGCAGGCTCCCCGCCGAGCCGGGAGCCCGATGTGGGGCTCGATCCCAGGACTCCGGGATCATGACCTGAGCCGAAGGCAGTCGCTCAACCGACTGAGCCACCCAGGCGCCCCTAGAACGTGCCCTCTTTAATACCCATCACCAGGCTAACCCATCCCCCCACCCCCCTCCCCTCTAGAACCCTCAGTTTGTTTTTCAGAGTCCATCGTCTCTCATGGTTCGTCTACCCCTCCGATTTCCCCCCCTTCATTCTTCCCCTCCTGCTATCTTCTTTTTTTTTTTCTTAACATATATTGCATTATTTGTTTCATAGGTACAGATCTGCAGAAGTTTTTTTAATGCTTGCTCCAAGTAGAGTCTCTCTGCCAGTAAATAATATATTCTAATAAATCAAGATGATATACACAGGCTGGAATGAATAACAGATCAAAACCAACCAAATAAAGTTGACAAGAATGAATATCATTAATGTAAACTCTGCCATTCAGATTTTGAAACTACTTAACAGAAGACCTGGATGGTTCTCATAACAAAACCATAGGGATTTTCTATCCATTCAGTAGTACACTCTGGCCTCTGAAACAGTCTATCCTATCCAAGGCCATCTTGAGAGGGGGGGAGGTGAATGAGAGAGGGAGGGGGCAATGGGAGAGAGAGAGGGAATGAGAAAGAGGGAGAGGGGGAATGAGAGTGTCCAAACAAAGAAGTTAGCTTTGCTAATCAGACTAGCTCTGTGGATGACCAGTGTTTAGTCACTGAAGCCACATATAAAGAGGAAAGGAATTAAGGAGGTCTCTTCCAGTAATTCCTGACAGAAGGCATGGTACTTGTCTTCCAAGAGCTGACAGGTTGCCACATGGAAGAAACATTCTATTTAATCTGCAGAGCCCCAGTGCCCAGAACTGGGAGTCATGGGTAGTCGGTCAGGAGGATGCATTTCAGCTCCATATAAGGAAGAGCTTTCCACAGTTAGGGTGATCTAAATGTTGAACTTGGATAAAATTGGGAGAAGCAAAGAAAATCCTAGGGTGTGGTAACTTCTATTCTTTGCCTGGGTGGTAGGTACTTAAGTACCTTTGTTTTATTATTGTTTTTCAACTGACATATAGATTTCCATATACTCTTCTGTGGGTATGACATATGTTACAATGAGAAACCTAGGTTGACTAGGTGTTAGGCAAAGCAGTGAGTTCCTCGTCATGGAGAGGGTCCAAGGAGAGGCTGGTAGCACTCAGCAAGAGGATGGGAGAATGACCTCTGACCTCCAGTCCATCTCTAAGATTCTACATATCCAAAAATACGTGGACAATCATTAAAGGGAAGCTTTTCTAAAATATTTTCAAGGTGACTGCCCTTTAATTAACTCCAGTTGAGGCCCCAGTCCATCGTTCGCTACAATTATTACGGGCGTTTGTTAGACTATGATCCCAAGTGTCTATTATGGTGATTATCATGTTTATTGACCATCGTATAATGAGAATCAGATACGCAGTCCCTGCCCTCTTAGGATGACAAATGATGCGGACAGTCATAAAGAGTATGGATTCCCAGTTCCGGCCAGAGCCAGACACAAACAGTGAACAAATACGAAAGACAGGAAAAAGGTCCACGTAGCAGACAGGTCAAGACTTCAGGTCTTACCAGAGTGGGAAATAAATACACAAGGGCCTTGAGAAACATACCCTAGGTGGGTCAGGATCAGGAGGAGCTAGCCCTCCGCTCCAATTAACCTCGGCAGGCTCCCTGGGAGAAGCGAGGTTTCAGAAAAACACAGATTCTGGCAATCGTACATTTGGTTAGGGGAACATTTTTCTCCTAGGCTGCCAGGAAAAAGAGAGAAAAAAAGCCAAAATAGCTTAAGTGGCCATTTCCTCGTGGTTATCCTGTTCTCCTGTTCTGTTCCTTTGTGATCTTTCACTACCCGCTCCCCTGAGATGGGGGAACCAAGACCTGAAAACGGGAAATGAGAGGAAGGGGTATTTGTCGACCGTGATAGATGTGGAATCAGGGAGAGTCCTTGAGTCCCCAAGTCACTGCTAAACAAACAGACAGGCTCTGCCCCCCCTGGCCTGAGCCGTGACTCGGGGCCAAGTAACTTCTGCTTTGGACTCACTTAACCTTTAAGCTGGGGATCCCCACTCATGTTACTGACATTAAGTCCTCCAACTTCACAACAACCTGAGGTTGATGGGAAAAATAAACCAAAATACAAAAGTCTTATGATCTACTTGAGTCCGATGTAGTAAAATACAAATAATCCATAGTCAAAGTTTATTTTCTCATAATTTATCTTCACGTTACTGAAGGGGAAACTGAGTCAATATAAATAATGTTCTAATGTCGCATTTTTCTTTCTGAAAGTTCTTGTCATGGTCATTTTATGGATGGGGATACTGAGGCCCAGAGTGATTGAAATGTACTGTCTCAAGGTAAGCCTCATGAAGTAGTGCCTGGATGAGAAACTCAAGAACCCGAATGCTCAAAGCAAAGTTCTTTTCCATTAGCTTCCTACCCAAGTTGGAAACATTCAATTCACTCAAGGTTTGTGAAATTAGGTGATAAACGCTGTAAAGTTTGAGTTCTTGATACCAAGAACAGTGTGGGGTCTGGGGCGGTAGCGAGAGTAATCACGATCCTTGACCTTCACGCAGAGAGTTTCACGGTTCACGAGCGTTCTGCAGCTGCGAACACACCCCAGCCTCATCAGGGACATCGACAGTGTCGCCCTTTTACAGGTGAGGAGGCTAGGACTCATTTAGCGGCTTGCCAGAGGACACCGTTAGCAAAAGGCAGAACTGGGACTGAAACTCAGGTCTTCCGAATCCAAGTTCAGTGAGAACACCCTTTGTGGGGAAGAGGCCACCTGAATTTTACTGGGAGACTGAGAGGAGGTTAAGGGAGGTGGGAAGGAGCTAGTCTTGGCGGCACACCAGCTCGTGTGTTGGCAGAGAAGGATATTATCATCATCAAGCATTTCGAACGATGACACAGAAGCGCTCTGGGCACTGAGGGACCCACCGCAGTGCTAACCTCTGAGGGCCTGCAATCTAAGACAAACACACCCAGAAGAGCAAACATGCGCATGCGGCATCATTGCTATCTACTGCAGTAGATCCGCCACAGTGATCTACTCCGTGGGTAGAGAGGGAAGTATTTCTACCACATACACGGCCAGGGAAGTTTGGGATGTGGAGAATGTAAGTGCATAAATAAAACATAAATAAAAATGGGAGCGATAATAAAAAAACATAAATGAAAATGGGAGCGATAAAGAAGAGCAAGCAGGGCAAGGAAGAAACACACACACACCAATCCAGGAAGATTGGAAGAAGGCTGGAATAAAAATAAACTTTGGTTCTTTTTCTTCTCTCTTTTTTAAAGTTAAGAAGCACGGGAGTCGCTGTGTTGTGGCAAGAGCAGACTGGACAGTGTGAGATTTAGAACAGAACTCGCCCCCCAGCATATGGGACAATCGCAAAGACAGGTAGGAAGCAGGGCAGTGGGCAGTGGCAGGGGCCACAGAGGGCATGGAGCAAGTGGAAACTCAAGAGATCACGACCTGTCTTGACTCCTAGACTATGCCTATGTGTTTCCACCCGCATGCTTTCAGAAAGCTCATGCTCTCTGTATTTCAGGAGCAAGAAGAACCTCCATGGCTGCGGAAGTCTGTCTGGAGCAGTTGAAGAGAGCAGGTACCACGGTGAGGGAGAGAGAGGACAGGGACCTTAAGTGCGCTGGGTGAGGAGTCCCTAACCGTGCCAGTCTTTCCGGATTCTGCCACCACAGAGCACAGATTCCCAATGCAAAACTTATTTATCTGGACCCCGTAATTGTTAGGAAATTCCCAGTTTGCGTAGTCAAACCCAAATCTGCTTGTTGAGTCTGAGGCCAGTGATTAGATTCTTTTTTTTTTTTTTAAAGATTTTATTTATTTATTTGACAGAGAGAGGCACAGTGAGAGAGGGAACACAAGCAGGGGGAGTGGGAGAGGGAGAAGCAGGCTTCCCGCCGAGCAGGGAGCCCGATGCGGGGCTCAATCCCAGGACCCTGGGATCATGACCTGAGCCGAAGGCAGACGCTTAACGACTGAGCCACCCAAGCGCCCAGTGATTAGATTCTTAACGTAAAAACTTGTGTGGAGGGCGCCTGGGTGGCTCAGATGGTTGGGCGTCTGCCTTCGGCTCAGGTCATGATCTCAGGGTCCTGGGATGGAGTCCCGCATCGGGCTCCCTGCTCCTTGGGAGCCTGCTTCTCCCTCTGCCTCTCTCTCTCTCTGTCTCTAATGAATAAATAAATAAAATTAAAAAAAAAAAAAACAAAAAAACTTGTGTGGAGCTCTGCTGGGACATAAACATTACTCGATACCTCAGTTCAGACTCCAGCCAGGTAGAGAGACCTGTTTATCTCTGCTAACTGTGTTTACTTACTCAAGTCATCCTTTGTGACCCTAATTAGCCAGAGAAGCAGCAGCAGAGAACCACTAGGAGACCAGGGTGAATAAGAATATGCCAAGAGTGCCTGGTTCTGGCTGCTGGCCCTTCGTACCACACAGGGTACTTAGAGGCCAAGTTCTGGCTCTAACCAGGACAGTTTGAGCCCTGAGCCAAAGGTTAGCAATTTCACACTTTCAGAGGAAGCTGCTCCTGATCACCCTAGTTTCTGAGTTCACACAACCAGTAAGATTAAAGAATTCTGTGATAATGATTCTTAGGATTTTTTTTGCTAATATTTGTTCATCTGCCCTATTTACAACGTGCTCTTCTCTTTTAACCACTCTACATGTATTAACACATTTAATACAACCACATGAGCAGATACTATAGGAACTGACACAGAGAGGTTAAGTAATTTAATGGGGGTCACACAGCTAGTAACTGAAGGCACTAGGATCCAACTACAATTTACATCATTCAGCTAAATCCCAGTATTTTAGTAAGAATGTTCAACAAAACATCTGATATTTACATAGAAGACACTGCTCAGGGCGCTATTCAGAAGACACAAAGGTCATACAGACAGTTCCCACAAAGAGCTCATGGTACAGTTGCAGATATTGGTAATCCTCTCTATGGCCCTAAAATTTTGCTCATTTTATTCACCTACATTGTATCCTTTTCTAACTAGAGAAGACCCTACATCCCCCATGCTATTATCCTTTCTTTTTTAAACAAACAAAAAGGACTACTTTAGGTCAAGAGGGGACCAACTTCCTAGTTAAGCTATCAACAGCTAGAGAATGGCTAGTGGCAAAGCCAAGCTCGGACGGACGGTGATGTTCCCGTGTTCTCTGTAGCCCTTGGGAGGTAAAGGCCCCCACTAGCTCTTCAATCCTGCTGGGTTCCATCCCTGTTCTCCACGTCTGCCACTCTCAGGGCTCATGCCCGTTTGTTTAGCCCTGCCGACCCCCACTCAGTGCTCAT
>NC_058408.1:2494297-2537709 GCF_002201575.2 Neomonachus schauinslandi | reverse complement strand
GCTCATGCCCGTTTGTTTAGCCCTGCCGACCCCCACTCAGTGCTCATGCCCGTTTGTTTAGCCCTGCCGACCCCCACTCAGTGCTCATGCCCGTTTGTTTACCCCTGCCGACCCCTACTCTCAGGGCTCATGCCCGTTTGTTTAGCCCTGCCGACACCCACTCCTCCCTTTCCCGCTCCTGGTGGGCCTGGAGCTGGGGACGAAAGCCAGGGCGAGCTGCTGGAGGCCCTCACCGCGAACGAGCCTTCGGGCAAGGCCGAAAATGCTCTCGACAAGACACTCGCGATCGCTCGCACGGGTAACACAAGGCAGAAGAAAAAGAAAGCGAGATGTTTTCTAGCGACTCAGGGAGAAGGCGAACCAGCCGCTTGCAACTGGACACCGGGACCGGACGCAGACTGACGGGGAACCGGGGGGCGCGACCGGGCCCCGAGGCACCCGCGGCGTCCCTCCCCCGGGCGCGCAAGGCCCTCGGCGGGTACAGGGCTCCGACTCCCGCGGGGGTGGGTGACAGGTCCCCGGACTGCGGTCCCTGCGCCTCCGCCCGGCCGCACATCCCCAACCCGCCCTGCCGGCCGTCGGGGCCGTCCCGCCCCCCGCGAGCGTGCGTGACGTGCCCCCGCGGCGTGACGCAGCGCGGCGCCCGGCGGGAGGAGCGCGGGGGCGGGGCAGCGGAAGTCGGCGTCTGCGGCGAGGAGAAAGACCGGGGCGCGGCCCAAGGGGAGAGCGCGGCGGACGGCCCCGCCCCGGCCCCGCCCCGGCCGTGGGCGGAAGTGACGACAGCAGCCGAGGGGGTCACTTCCTGCTAGGGTGGATGAGGAGGAGCCGGAGACGCCGCGGAGGAGACGGGAGCGAAGACGGGCCGCGCCGGGGAGAGGTGAGTCCCGGCCTCATCGCCGGGCCCTCCCGGGCCGACCCCGGGCCTCACTGGCAGTGTCCCCGGGATCGGGCCCCCAGCGGGCCGCCTACCGCCCCGGCCGGGCCGCCGGCAGCGCGGGGGCGGCGGGGCCCCCGGTGTGTGAGGGGCGGCCGGGACCCGGGGTGCGTTCGTGCGGTGGCTCCGCGGGGCCCCGGGGTGAGGCCGGCCGGGCCGGAGGCAGGAGGGAGGGAGGCTCCGGGGGCCGGGAAGCCGCCCGCACGCCGCCGCGGGGCAGCTGCAGCGCCGGCCTCCGCTCGCCTCGCCCTCCCGGGAACGGCCGCGAGCTGAGGAAGGGCGAGGGCCCGGGGGGGGTTGCAGACTCGAGACGAGCGGCCTCGCGGTGAATTTACGGGCGGCGTGGACAAGGCGTCTGCGGACTCCGGCGAGGGGGTGATCGGGGAGCCGGGGTGTCGAGAGGAAGCTTCTTGGTCAAGTCCTTGCCGCGGCGGGGTCCGGACCCCCCAGTCGTGCGCTTGGAGGGCACTCCTGCGGCAGAATGGAGGGCCTGCATTCCGACGGAGCCATCCGGGACTGGGAGCCCGGGCGGCTTCCTGGAACGGCGGGGAGCGGTGTTTTTCCTCCCTGGTTGTCGCGGAGCTGGGAGCAGCCAGCCGGGAGAGGCTCCGAGGCCTTGTGATTGTGTGTCTCGTGTGACTGCGTGTCTGTGTTTGCGTGTTTCCTCCTTCCTTTGGGGTGTTTATGTCGTCCTCATAGTTTTATAGACAAACTCGCTGATTATTTTAATGTACGTGGTGAGAAAAAAGCTCGAAAGATGTAGAGGAATCCGAGGTTAGATGAAATTTCCAAGATTAGGAATTCGCCCCCACCCCACCCCGAGGCCACTGAGGCACCTACGTTCCGTCCAGAAGCGCTCTTGCTAATGTGGGTGCTGCGGCCCTCTCATCCACCCTGGGGAGCAGAGCGGAGATCTGCCCTCTCCTGTCCGCCTCTCCCTCAGGCAGCTTCACCCCTCCCTCCGTTTTGCTAAAGGATTGACTGATACAAAACTGCTTGCTGCTAGGAACAGGAAATTTATTGAGGAACTGTAAATCTGGATGGAATGAATTCAGATCACAGCAAGACTCCCTGCGCTTTTTCAACAGAAGGTTCTCAGAAATGCCTGCCTTTTTTCTTCCTGTTAAGGGGAGAAAAATGTGAAAATATTTCTCAAAGTAATGTGAGTAACTGTACATGTGGTGTGTTTACTTTCTGTATCCCACGGTGTTTTTCAAGGAGAGGGGGTTAGTTTCTGACTGGGAGGAGTTTTCCTTCTCCCATCTCCCGTAATTCAGCAAAATAAATCAAAATCAGATGTTTTCAGGAGTTGCAGTCAGATGGACTTGGATTTTTTTTACTCTTTTTAAAACTGGTACATCTGGGTGAACTCAGGCATGTGTGTCTTGGCATCTGGGCCTGTCTAGTAATAGAAGAAAACCGTTGGGCTTGTTTTGGCTGCCTTTCTGGACCCATTTCACTGCCCTCTTCCTTTCTTACATCTGAAGGGCTGGTCAGGAGAAAGAAAGCAAATATTAAAGCAGTGTTTACACTTTGTGGTTTAAAGTCAGGTGAGAGATAATTATGGCCTTTGAAGCTGATGACCTGAGGACCATCATTTGAGGACTTGGGGATTAGCAGTTTGGAGGTGACATATTTGGAAGAAAGAGGGTTACATAAGGAGGGAACGACAAGGAAAGGAACTTTGGGGAAAGGCTGTGCCAGAAAACCTTGGGAGGAGAATAAATAAATTGCACCTTAAAGTAATTGATGTGGCTTGTGTCTCTCAGCAGGAGGGCGAAAATGAAAGCAGGCTGTAGCATCGTGGAAAAGCCAGAAGGAGGTGGAGGTGAGCAGAAGTTAATCATCTCTGATGTACCTGGAATGTCCCTCAGGGGTTCCTTTTCTCTCCACTTGGGCTCTGTTAACAAATGTCAGACCATGACTAGACAGCCTCTTGGCTGGGTGGATACTGCTAGTACAGTTTAGGCTTGTTTCTTATGGATGTATATTAACATGTCTGGTCACCACACCTTTATCCCAAGCTTTAGAGTCTCCTCCCTGTTAGAGACACAGTTCCACCCTCAGGGACAAGGGGTTTTCAGCGTATTTCCCTAAAATGTTAGCTTGTCTTTCCTGTTTGTTTCTGTTGGAACGTTCCTGCCCTCGTGGAAAGTAGGTGTGAGATTTAGTAATGCAGGAAAGAGTGAGAGGTTGGCACACCTGGGTGCTGCTGTCCAGCTCTAGCAGATCAAGTGATTGCCACAGGAAAGGTGACATCTCCGTGCTTTCCTCTCCCCTGTTGTGGTTAGCCCCAGCTGACCGAAGGGCTGTTGATGGCATGTTTGCACAGCACTCTGGAGATTCTGAGCATCGGAATGTGAAGTCGGGGATACTGATATGTATGAACCTAACTCCTGACTACCTTGATCTTGCCCTTTTCACATTAAAGGGTATCAGTTCCCTGACTGGGCCTATAAAACCGAGTCCTCCCCGGGCTCCCGGCAGATCCAGCTGTGGCACTTCATCCTGGAACTGCTGCAGAAGGAAGAGTTCCGCCATGTCATTGCCTGGCAGCAGGGAGAATACGGGGAGTTTGTCATCAAGGATCCTGACGAGGTGGCCCGCCTCTGGGGCCGCAGGAAGTGCAAACCCCAGATGAACTACGACAAGCTGAGCCGGGCCCTCAGGTGAGGGAGAGGGTTCCCAAATCCATGCTGTTAACAGATCGGAAGGAGACGAAGCAGTGGGGTGAATGTTGGATTAGAAGAGTATCAGGTGGAAAGAGACTGCACTGTCTAAGTGAATATGTGTAGCTTTGAAGTGGGAGGAGAGGAGCTGCTGAATCTGAGTAGCACAGGCACAGGAGGAGAAAAGCATATCTTTGGTTCTGTGTAGGAGGGAATTCCAACGTGGTTGGCTTTGGGTCCTGACAGACCACCGATTTCTGCTCTGTAGTGGGCGAGCGTGTGCGGTGAAACTCAGGTCGGAGCTCATTTGTAATCTGAAAGATTAGGCTTCCCTGTGGGAAATCTGTTAGAATTGCTCTTCTTTAGGCTCTCCTGGAAGAAACTGGGAAATGTGAAGCAAGCAGAGCACACAGGAGGAGGGCTCCCTGAGTGGACCTGACCTTGCTGTTCAGGTCCCATATCTGTGAGCTCGGTTGTCAGTCCAAAGGTTGCTCTGACATGTCTAAAGATTGACCACTTCAGGTTCTCTCCATTTCTTTTTTTCTTTTTGTCAGTTTTTACGTTTCATAACCTCTTCACCCTCAAGGGGCCAGAAGGCCATGTGTAAGTGGTGCTCCCGAATAGGTTCCCGGCCAGAGGCCCCTTTCTCTCTTCAGTCTTGGTGACCTTGAATGTCACAGCTGGGCAGCTGCGCTGGACCCTCTCTCGCATCCTTGTGAAAGTGAGGCAGGCCAGGCCGCCTGCTGTTGCCCACATTGGGGCACATGATTGTTGGACCCACTGCCACAAAACAGTTGGACATTTCTTCGCCTGTGCTTTGTGCTCGGGCCTCCAGACTGGCCATGTCAGGCGTCCCAAGAGACTTGTCTGCCCCCGCCTGGGCACGGCAGTGACACACAGGGGAACAGGAAGGAAATGGACTATGGAATTGAAACTGTAGAGTGACAGAGGAGAAGGGTGGTTGGGGCTAGGATAGGTGTTCGGGATCTTAAAGTGAGATTGTCTCTGTAAAGCTCCAGCCAAGGACTTAGAACATCGTTTGAAAATTGAATAAGTCTCCCAGCCCTAACCTCAAGGCCGGGCTGCAAAAGAATGATAGTGATGTTTCGATGTAATACCTAGAGCCAGAACTGTTGATATCAATGGTTACCTATGTGTATCAAAAATTGTCAGTAGCTAGAAGGTAAATTGACACATGTTCCTATTTTTACAGATACTATTACAACAAGAGGATCCTTCATAAAACAAAAGGGAAAAGGTTTACTTATAAATTTAACTTCAACAAGCTGGTGATGCCCAACTACCCATTCATCAACATTCGGTCAAGTGGTAAGAAGCAAACTTTCGGTGGGGAATGAATTTTGATTTGATAAAGAAGTTTAAAAACCCAAGTCTAAGACCTGGCATGTTAAAGGAATTTTAGAAATTAGACTAGAGTTGCGTGGATTGCCCCCAGGGTCCTGCTTAGGTTTCCCTGTTTGTCCCCTACAGGGAGTGACAGGCTCTGTCTGCTACATCAAGAGAGATTTGTTTAGTTGTTTATTTGGTTCTCTTTTGTGCGTATTATTTGTGTCTCCCAGATACTTTTCCGCTGTCGTCTTTAGGAATTATGTTCCATAGGTTCGCATTCATCTTTCAGTTCAGAATTCACAGTGTTAACACCCTGCCCAGCGGCTCTTTCATAGACGAGAACCGGTTTCTACAAACACTTCCGATTTTCTATGAAACTACCAAGCTCTCCCTTATCAAGTGAATATCATCAAAACCACAGCATCCTTAATCACAGAAGGGGAGGTTCGTATGTTTGCAGTGAAAAGCAGTGTCTTTGATCTGCAGCAGCACCTCCTCAGAGAGTAAGGTCTGGGGTTACTTGACCTTCTTTGCTCTTAAGTGCAGCAAGGCTTCCCCTCCAGGCTCTCCTCGGATAGCTCGCCATCACGGCTCCTCACGAAGGTTTCAGGTCACACTGGCCTCTGTCCAGTCTCTTAGAAGGGGGTTGGTTTTGTTTCAGTTCAGAGGCAAGACCTCTCCCTCCCTAGGAAAATAGATTGTATTTAAATAGTTTCTGACCAGTCCATCAGTACTCTGTTTCTGTGGTGTTGTGTGTTATGCTGCAGTATTCTGACTTCTCAGAGAAAAGTCGGAAGAAACTTGAAAAATCAGAGCGGGGGTGTGGCTGAGAATATAATGCTGAGATCCATTGCAGATAGGTCATTAACCGCACACAACAAGTTAGGGCAGTTTGGGCTTGATGCTGCTATCGCTACAGTTCCATCTCATCTCTCCTGTAGCCACTCCCTCCTGTCCCTGGGGCATGTGTTAAAAAAAAAAGTGGTATTGGAATGCATCTCTCTAATTACAACCTGTTTTCTTTCCTGGTGCCTGAGGGAGAGGTGTTAGGAAATCAGACCATTCTAGCCACTGGAATCCTGTTTCCTCTAGTTTTCACTCTGGCCCCCTTCCTGTTTACCTAGAGGAATTGGGACTCTACGTGGATATACCAGCAATTTTGAAGAATGTGTTGGTGTTCCAAACCACTCCCCCCCCACCCCCCGCCAAAAAGGGTTTTGTCGGTTTTGTTCTTAATGTCTTTGACCCATTTTTGTCTATTGAAAACCCAGAAGTCCAGCCACTTGGGCAGCCTGGAACAAGGCACACCCATCAGCCCTTGGGAGTAATGCGCCCTTCCAGGGCAAGAAAATCTGGATCCTCACTCGGGGAAGACTCTGGTCTGCCAGCGACCTAGCGGTAATGGCCTGGCACAGCCTAGTCTGCCTGAAAGCAGTGGGACCAACATTGATCCTTAACAAAGCTTAAGACCCTAGCAGAATGAAGTCACAGGGAAAGCAGATCAGTGTGCATTTCATTTAGGTATATACTTGGTTGCTTACGTCCTGGGTACAGATAACCCCAAAGAACGGGAGTCATTAACTCATAAAGCACTTTTACCCAGATAGGCCAAATGTTGTTTCTGGTTTAACTTTTATGGTGACAGGGGAAACGTAACATTTATTGAGCATCTGCTTCGTGGAGGTACTTTTGTTTGGTGTTTTGTGAGTGACCATGTTCAACTCTCCCAGCCTGCTATAAAGTGTGTATCTCAGTATTCACATTTTACAAATGAGAAAATTACAGAGGACAGCAAAGTCCAAGATTGATATGGGCTTGTTGAGTACAGTTACCTGTTGAACGGTTTCTCAGGAAACCACTCCTGAGAGACTTAGCTATTGAAATCCAGCTTTTATTGAATAGTTCATACATTCCTCCCCCAGATTGGAATTCATTCATTTGCTCAACAGATAATGTGTTAAGTCCTGAAAACAAAAAGAAAAGATTATGGTGGAGTTCTTTCTCTCAAGGAACATAAAATTTAGCAGGAGAGATAAGATAGATGAAGTTGAGCACAATTCGAAATAACAGTGTGGAATGTGACAAGCTCTCTAGGTAGCAGAGCTGTGTGGATTTTGAATCTGGAGGTCAGAGAGATCATGTCTAGATGGTGGTGGTACTTATCCAAATAATTCAGAGGTTTAGAGTAAAAAGCACAATGAATGCTCTCTCTTCCCCCACCATCCTCCTCACCATTGACAATTTAGGGTAAAATGCTTGACATTTGGATGGTGTGGAAGTACTTCTGTGTACACTGTCTTGTCATTACTCTTAAAAGTGTGCTATAAAATACGTTATTCTGTATTTTTGAATGTTTATTGTCCATCAGAAACATTGGGAACATACAGAAGATACTAGGAACAGTGCTCACCTGGTGGAGTGGGACTGGTTCAAGAGTTCTTCTCTGTGCCTCCCTACCCCCACCCTGGTGTTTTGTATTTCTCTTTATTTTGGAAAACTTTAAACCTATAGAAAAATGGGAAAAAATAGAACTGTGAACACCCATGTGTCCTCTCTCTAGGTTCACTAATGATTGACATTGTTGCCACATGTTTTTTCTCTTATATATATTTTTTTAAGTTTTTTTTGAGGTTAAGTTACAGACGACATGACATTTGTCTCCTGTATACTTCAGCACGTATCCCCTAGGTACAAGGACATTCTCCTCCATAACCCCAGTAACATTAACATACCTGGGAAATTTAACATGACTCTACTGTTCTTGTCTAATAGTATGTGCCTTTTACAGTTTTTGTTTTTAAAGTGTGATTATTGTGTAGTAAAAAATTACATGTCCTAACAAATACCTAACATATAATTTGCTGTGTGCCGATACTATTCTAAGGACTTTATAAAAATATTAAGCCTTTAAGTTTTCATAACATGAGGATTAGTCCTGTTGCTGACCCTTTTATAGGTAAGGAAACTGAGGCACAGAAAGGTAAGTAAATTATCCAGAGTCACACAGCTAAGAAGTGGTAGAGCCGGGGTTTGAACCTAGGCAAAGGTCTTGTTATTTCCATTTTGCCAAAGGGGGTCAAAAACCAGTTGGTTACATGCTACGAAAAAGAAGGTGCAAGGACTGAGATTCACACCCAGATTTTTCAGCTCAGCCACTCAGGTTTCATAGTGGCTCCTTGAAGGTCATCTCCTTCAAAGCAGTGTTATTCAGAGTTGTGGAAGCAGTAAGCTAATGTTTTTCAAACAGAACCGTAGACCTGTTGTCTCAGTATACACCATGTAACGGTAGGCAGCTACGCTTGGTCAGGGGGGAGGGTCCAGAGTGCTCCTGCAGCATTGCTCCTAGGTTACACCTTCCCTAAGTTCATTCGGAAAGTGTTGTGTGTTCTGTGCTCTTCTTGCAAATTTACAATGTACCTTGACCTGTGTAAAGAAGGAAATACCCTCCAGTTTAAAAAAAAAACAAAACTAAACTAAATTGTTCAGGAGACAGGACCTTCTGTCCCCACTCACCTCCGCCACCACATTATAGTCCTAGTCCTTCAGAACACATGAAAAGTGGTTTTTTGCTTTTTAGTAGATGTGGTCTTAATATAAAATCAAGACCCAAATGAATCAAAAAGAGTAGATAGAATTTTAGCTGCTGTAATAGGCTGGCAGAAGAGATATTTTTGGCCTGGGACCTTCCTTTTTTTTTTAAGATTTTATTTATTTATTTGAGAGAGAGAGAGCATGAGAGGAAAGAGGGTCAGAGGGAGAAGCAGACTCCCCGCCAAGCTGGGAGCCACATGTGGGACTCGATCCTGGGACTCCGGGATCATGACCTGAGCTGAAGGCAGACGCCCAACCGACTGAGCCACCCAGGCGGGCCTGGGACCTTCTTGATTCTAGTCAAATTATATACAAGGTCATGCATCAGTTTTTCCTCATTGAAAAATCAGGTCACTGGCTTTAGGGGGACAAGGAGCAGTTTCTGTGGAACTTCGGTTTGGGAAATGCTCTGGTAGTGTCACTCAGTCCCAGGTGCCCAGAGGCCACAGTGCACACGGCAGCCCACGCCAGAGTCCTGGCCGATGGCCCCTGTTACTCCAAAACCGGAAGGAGGCAGCTGATGGCGCAGTTCCCAGCCACGCCAGGCCTCACGCCCTCTTGTTTCTTCTCCTAGGTCACCATACTTACTTGGGTTTCCTTACTTTTCCTTCTCCCTTACCTCTGCCTCAGAGTGTAAAAAGCCCTCCTGACATCATCAGATCGAAGCCTCCGGTACCTCCCAGGAACCCGGAGGGGGCTCTGAGGCCTCTGCCGGCACACCTTTCTTACGCCTTGTTGAGAGAAGGACCTTTGGGGGGAGTGGAGAACCTATGGGCCTCTGAATATGATGTGTTTAGTGTGGTGTTGGTTTCTGCTTCAACTCGAGTTTCAGTTTTAGCGGGCAGACTTGTCTCCCAGCCTGCTCGGGGCCTGAGGAGCATTGAAAGCAGGATGGGAATGGAGATCATTACGTAGAATGTGTTAGAGGAAACAGATTTAGAGAGATCAAAAGATATTTGAATCTCTGTGGTGATTTTATATCAGAAATGATAAAAGATCTACCATAAGAACTCACCTTAATGACCATATGGCCTTTTCTTTTTTAATCTTCTTTTGTTCTTAAATCTGGTCTTGCGCGAGTCTGAGTATGTGAGGTGCAGAGTCTTTGGGCTTTTAATGCATTGCTTTACGTGCGCATCATTTCCAGTGGTGTTTGTGTTTGGTTTGCTTGCTTGCTTGATAGATAAAGCCAAAAGTATGAAAATAAAAAAACACTACTTACCAAGCTGAGAATTGCAGCACAGTATCTAGATTGGAGAGGAGAAGGCTCACATAACCCATCCGTTCATTCAACTAACCTGTATTGAGCCCCAACTAGTTGTTAACCACAAACTGCTTTATGTCTAGTTGTGAACAGTAGGAATTCTCCCCCGCCTCGTGGAATTGATGTTTTAGAGCACAGATGAATAATGGTTATCTCAGGCGGTAACGAGTACTGTGAAGACTAAGTGGGCAAGGGCTAGGGAGAGACGGCAGCCGGCTCGGGTAGAGGAAGCTGAGCTGTGCTCCTGGGAAGATGGGGGGCGGAGGGATTCCATGCGGCCGGAGCGTTGGCTTCCTGTCGTAACAAGATGTAAACATCTTGGGCTCACGTAGCATAAGTAACCGTGCTGACGACGCGTGACCAGTTCTCTAAAGTGGCCTTTGTCTCCTCCACCATCACAGGTGTGGTTCCCCAGAGTGCGCCACCAGTGCCGACCGCCTCTTCCCGGTTCCATTTCCCACCGCTGGACACGCATTCTCCCACGAGTGCCGTGCGGCCGGGGCGGTTCTCTGCCGGCTCCCTCACTGCTTCTGGCCAGGAGTCGGCCAGTGGCGCCGACAGAAAGGCAGAGCTTCCGGAGCTGGAGGATGGCTCAGCCGCCGACTGGCGCCGGGGCGTGGATCTCCTGTCCTCCTCTTCCCGGAGTGCCGTCGGTGGAGGGCTTGGCCATCAGAAACGCAAGCCTGACATAATGCTTCCCCTGTTCACCAGGCCAGGGATGTACCCTGACCCCCACAGTCCCTTCGCTGTCTCTCCGCTCCCTGGCCGCGGAGGTGTTCTGAACGTCCCCATCTCCCCAGCCCTCTCCCTGACTCCCACCATCTTCTCCTACAGCCCGTCCCCAGGCCTGAGCCCCTTCACCAGCAGCAGCTGCTTCTCCTTCAACCCCGAGGAAATGAAACACTACCTTCATTCTCAAGCCTGCTCTGTGTTCAACTACCATCTGAGTCCCCGGACCTTTCCCCGTTACCCAGGACTCATGGTCCCGCCACTGCAGTGCCAAATGCATCCCGAGGAGTCGGCCCAGTTCTCCATCAAGCTGCAGCCACCGCCAGCTGGGCGGAAGAACCGGGAGAGGGTGGAGAGCAGTGAGGAGTCAGCCCCCATCACCGCTCCCGCCATGGCTCCCGTCCCCCCAAGAATTAAGGTGGAGCCAGCCTCTGACAAGGATCCCGAGAGTCTCCGGCAGTTGGTGCGAGAGGAGGAGCGCTCCCATGAGGAGGGCACTGTGCCAAGCAGGACCATAGAGGAGGAAAAAGGCACCATCTTTGCCCGCCCGGCCGCACCAGTCTGGCCCTCTGTCCCCGTTAGCAGCCCAAGTGAAGAACCCCTAGAGGTGACTGAAGACAGTGAGGACAGGCCTGGCAAAGAGCCCAGCGCGCCCGAGAAGAAAGAAGATGCCCTGATGCCCCCCAAGCTCCGGTTGAAGCGGCGCTGGAACGATGACCCTGAAGCCCGAGAGCTGAGTAAGAACGGGAAGTGCCTCTGGAGTGGGTCTGGACCCCGGGGCTTGGCCACAGCCGCTGCCGACGCCTAGGACTGGAGGTGGATTGGGAGCTGTTTATACTATAATCACATGCAGACGTGTATTTATGTAGCGAGGTTTCAGGGTTGGGGGGAGGGGAGGGAATTAGACTGGTTTGATCATTCTAGGGGCATAAATGTCTTTTTATGTTTGGGGGATGGGATGGGTATCTTCTGTTGTAAATTAGGTGGGACGTGAACACTTTTTTCCTGGTGAGTAGCACGCGGGAAGGGTAATGAACTGAAAGGAGGAAGAGCCTCTGCTTCCTGGGGAGGCTCACACTTTCTGACAAACTCCCAGGGGGCCAAGGTGCCCTTGGTCCCATTATAGTTCAGGTTCCAGACTTCTTTCTTTTCTATTGTATTTATATATGAAAAGCCATTAATGAATTTCTTTTGCTCGGAGAGGGAGGGAGAAGGGAGTAGGGCGTGGTGGGGAGGCTGAGCAGTGAGAGACCATTTTACCAAGTGTGTTTCCTGAAATGTTTCTGTGTAGTTCCTTTGGGGGAGGAGTAAGGTAATCTCAGTCTTACTGGGACAGGGGGATGTTCGGATGTTGCTTTTCTTCTTTCTTCCTTTGTCGTTTGGCAGTTTTTCCTTTCCTTTTTAAAAAACCGGCTGCAGGAAGCGGGAGCCGTGGCACCAGTCCCGGGGCTGGGAGGGCCCGGCGGGGCGGCCGGGCGGCGGGTCGGCGGGACTCGCGCTGCGGGCTCCTTGGACTCGCCCCTCCTCCACCTGCTAAGAAGCCATGAGGACTCGTAAGCTCTCGTTCAGGGAAGACAGAAGAGGGCATGAGGAAGTAACCCGATGCCTTTAAAAACAAAACAAACACAAAAATGATCTTCATTTGTCTTTTACCATCGTGGGTTTGGGGAGCCAGACTGCAGAGTGACTGCGAGTGAGTCCGCCGAGCAGCCCGGCCCTGGAGATGGCTGCGACGTGTCTGGGTCTCTGATCGTCTCCTAAGTGAAGCCTTAACAATGAACATACTTTCATCACGTGGTACGGGTCTGTCAGCATAAACCTGTAAAAGGGACGGACAACTCTTCAGACAACCCAGGAATGTGGAAACATGGTTACATGTCGAGCTGGTGTTTAGTGGTCCCCTCTTGACTTTCTGGGGCCGGGGAACAGAAAGGCGGGATTGTGGGAGCTCAGGGCCAATGAAGCCCGGAAGTGCAGAAGGTAGCTGGGGTGCAGTGGGTGCTTGTGGAGGCTGAAGGCGGAGGTGGACAGAGACACAGAAGGAGGCTAGATGCCAGAGCCCGGGAGGAACGAGGGAGTCGGTGTCTGTCCCGTTGTGTCATTCCTGCCATACCCACTTCCCTAGATTGTTCTCGTTCTCTCGATCAACTGACCATCCCACAGGAGACTCCGGTTTACAGGTAGAAGCTATTTCTCCGAGGGAAAGCCCCTCAGCACAAAGGAACAGGAAAGTGTCACTCTGGCATGAAGCAGAAGGGGCCTGACTTTGGGGGGGGTGGTGCAGAGAGAAGCCACAGCCACCCACGTGTGCGTGCTCGTAACCGCGCGCTGTGGCCAACAGAGGAGATGCTGAAGTGGCTCAAGTCTGCCTGGCCTCGAGGCAGGGAGAGAGGAGAGGGCTCTAGAGCCAGTGGAGGTGAGAAGTGGGCACAGGGGCGCCGTCTAGGAATTGGAGGAATCCCCGACTCCACCTTAGCCTCAGTGAACTCTGTACACTGAGAAGCATTCGAGGGGTGTCTTTTAATGGGGGCTGGGGGGATCTTTTTGAAAGGAGTGCATGCATGAGAGATGGGAAAGGGTCAGAGCAGGTGAGTGGGTTGATAGGTGGCTTGGGATGACTTGAGTCCATCGTGCTGTTGTCTGGCAAGTGTCCACCTCCTCGTTCAGTTCAGATTCCAAATAGTGACTTGTCCTTCCCTAGGGAAGGGATCTGGAGTGCGGTCTCTGTCAACTCGGGCTTTGGTCGGGCTGTGAAGGGCTCCCTGTTCAGGCTCCTTTTGGTTTCTCGTCCATTTCTCTCTCTGCATCTCTTACCTCGGATCAGAAAGCAAGCCCGGGCAGGTGCAGGATGGCTCTCTGCTTGGCGTTGCTCAATCTAACCAGGGAGGCTGGCTGGCCCCCCCTCTGTCCATGAGAGCAGAGGGCCGGCACGTGTCGGTATGAACTCAGGAATAGAAACTCGAGGCCTTTAAAATACGAGGGAGAGATCCGTGATGCATACCTGGAACCCCCTGGAACCCAAGTGCCAGAATTTCTAGATGCTGCTTCTGTTTGAACAAAAAGTCACTGCTTTTAACTTGAAAAAACACACTCGAAAAATGTTCAACTCCATGAAAAATGTTTTTTGGCTTTAAGAAATTGTTTGGTGTTTTACTGTTTCCTTTGCCATTCCGCCGGGAAATCATTGGTTGATTTGCACTGCACACTGGGGCTGGGGCAGGGTGTGGGGATCCTTACACAGAGCCAAACTTGGGCTTGCTCAGGAAGGGGACCAGGAATGTGGAAGTCGTTGACATTTCCTGGGGTAAAGGGGTGGGGGGTACTTTCTCACCCCCCGACCCCCTCCTGGCAGCACCTGTCGCCAGCCCAGCACAAAACCAGGCCTCTCTTGTGAGTTTCATCACTGGCAGCAGGTGGGGAAAAGGGGGACAAAACCAAGCCTGTTTTCTCCCCCATTTTTTCCAGATTTCGCTGTGCCAAACATTTAAAACTTTGCAAATACAAATCTTGAAATCTCATTAAGAACTTGTTCATGCAAACAGTTTGCTTTTTTGACTATAGAAAAAACAGATCTCTTGAGCATCCAGCATTGCTGATGAGCTCTTTTGTTTTAAGGACAGCTAGGAGTGTCCTGTAAGCGACGCCCCAGGTACCTTCACCCCAGTCTTCAGGCTGCACTGCATTAAACCAGCTCGCTAGCTAACGCAGGGAAATACTGCACCCTAGTCCTCCATGGGCCAAGAAACTTTCAGAAGCATTAAAAAACATAGTTGAAGTACATCACTTCTCACCAAGCGGGTAGTCAGTTGGCTGTTTGTCCCTTGTTTTTTATTTATTCCATAATTATGTTTGTACTTTTTGTTTTGTAAAGGGTAATGGAACATTTTAATTTTGCTTAAAAAAATTTTTTGATCCAATCTTTCAAGAACTGTTCTATTTTCACTTTGGGGGGTGGGGGGAGTTACCAGTTAGTTTGTTTTGAAATATCTGGGCGTTCTTTGAGTTATAAAATGTGAGGCAGGGATTTGTGAGTGAGACATTCACATGTGAAAGGTGACTTCACTAGTTACCCACTTCAGCAGAGTAAAGTGTGTATATGTACATAGATGTAAGTAATCGATTCCATTGTGCAGTGCCTTTTAGATGTTCCACTTTCTATAAAGTCTTCAGATTTTTGCATATATATTATATATATATATGATGTAATGTTATAGAAATATATGTATAATATACATATTTTTTCCAGGGGTATCTGATAGCTCTGTATTTTGTTATGGAAGTTGAAAGAAAAAAGTATTTTACCTCAGAAATTAAAGTTAAATAAAAAAAATACTTTTAAATAACGTTTGCAGGGTGTTGGTGGTGTTGACGTGCTGCGCCAGGGCGGCCGTGGCCAGGAACCTGCCGAGCCTGTGCCCACCCCACGCCCCCCCCCGTTCGTCCAGTCGCACAGGGAGGGGCAAGTCCGACAGGTTTGGGGACTGTCCGTATCCTGGCGTCAGTGGCCGCTGCTAGAGAAGGGACAGCTGAAGCCAGGGACACCGGTGCGTGGGGGAGCTTCCTGCCTCAAGATTGTCCTGAAGATGAAGAGTATGTGAGCCCGGTCGGCTCAGTCGGTAGAACGCAGGGCTCGTGATCTCAGGGTGGTGAGTTCAAGCCCCGTGTTGGGCATAGAGCTTACTTGAGAATTAAAATTTTAGAAAAGAGAGCGCCTGACAAAGCCAGACCCAGTAGGCCACACATTGTATGGTTCCGTTTATAGGGAACGTCCAGAATAGGCGAGTCTGGAGACGGAGCCTAGGCCGGCAGCTGCCGAGGAGAGCAGGGCTGCTGCTGGGCCGCATGTTCTTGGAGGGAGGCAGGGCTGAGCAGTTCGCGCTGAGAGCTGCACAACTTGAATGAAAACCACTGAGTCACGGTTACTCTGAAAGGGTGAATTCCATGCTACGTGAATTCTCTCGATACAGGTGGTTTGGGGAGGTATGTGACAAGCCAGTACTCGGGAAGCCAGTGGGGGACAGGGATCCAGAGGGGCAGGCAGGGGTCTCGCTGGGGTGTTGAATGTCCCACAACACAGCCTACAAAAGACGGTGCCCGGCTAAGTCACCTCATTTCCCCCAAGGGCCCCACGTTTGTCGAATCATAGCCAGGTGTTTGGCTCCTCTTGAAGGGTCCTGGGGGTTCGGGAAGGCCGAGGGGATCGATGAGGGCCGAGGCCAGAGAGGCAAGCCAGGGCGGATCATGAGCGGCCTTGGGAGATGCGTGGGGAGGCCACCTTGTACTCGGCTAGCGGCGGCTGTCCCCAGAATTCTACAAGAGTTCACCATTTTACTAGCCGGTGAGGAGCATGGTGGCCATGGCCCTGGGGACCCACCCAGCCTGTCAAGATCGCTGCTCGGGACCAAGTGAAGGGACAGAGACTGGTGGAGTCACGAACCACCCAAGTCAAGCTGGGAGTGAGCTCGGAGGAAGACCCCTGTGCTGGGCCCGCCTCCCGCTGCTGGAAGCAAAAGGAGACAGCTGGTGAGGAACGCAACGGGCTGTGGTTTTGAGATGAGGCCCTGGTTTTGAGATGAGGCCCTGCCCGTCAGCGCACAGAACTGTGTGGAGGTGGTGGCGGCGGGAGGGGAGAAGGTAGGGCTCAGCCCCTCGGTGCCTGGGTGGGGCCCGGAGCCCTCTGGTGGCTCGGGGTTCCCCCCCAGCCGCACAGCCCGCGCCGCAGATGGGCCGTGACCCCGGGCCAGGCTGCCTGGTGTTCGCGCCTGCCACCTCTTGAGGGCCGCCTGGGGCAGGGGCCGTGTATCCCCAGGCCACTGGGGGGACACTGAGTCACAGCGGGTGACAGGTATGACCGGGGTGCGAGCCCCAGTGCCCGTGCTCTCCACCCCTCTGCCATGGGGCCTCTCGGGCCTGCCGACCCGCTGGTCTGCCCCACCGCCCACAGCACCCTCCCCGCCTCCCCTCTGCCTGGCCGGTTCCACCTTCTCCTTCCTGCCCAGGCCCCTCTGAGGGGCTCTGCTGCTGCGCAGACCCTGCACCACCGCCCTTCACGCTGCCGCCCGCGCCCGCTGGGGCTGGTGCTCTGGGGGTGGGCAGGAAGCGGGGGGCTGGCGCTCCAGTGCCCGGCACGGCCCGAAGCCTCAGGCTGTCGGCTAAGTGGGTGACGAGAAATGCGAGGAGGGGGCTTGGTTGGTGGGGCAGGGGACACAGGCTTGGGATTGGACAAAGGGACAAGGGGACAGTGGCTCTGCGGTGTACACGGTATCTTTGTGGCAAGCTTCCAGGCCCCAGAGAGGTGCCACCTGCCGTGGGCACTGAGCCCCCGCCCCCAGCAGCCTGGATCCGCTGTCGCAGACACGGTTACCCTCCCACCCTCCATCTTCACGCTCTGTCTCCCCTCGCCCTGCGGCTGCGCTCCCTCCCTCCCTGCAAACCTGCCCGCTCCCCGGGGTGCCCGGGATTTATGTTCTCACACAGACTGCGGGCAAGAGGAAGAGGAACCAGCGCCCCTCCCACTCAGGGTGCTCCCCGATAGCCCCTCCGGGGTCTCTCCCTTCCTGCCGCTTTCCAGGATCGCCCCATACATGCCCGCTTCACTCACCTCCCCCCAGACCTGCAAAATAAAAGTTTTTTAAGGGTGTGCGAGGGCGCCTGGGTGGCTCAGTCGGTGAGGCGTCTGCCTCCAGCTCAGGTCACGGTCCCAGGGTCCTGGGATCGAGCCCTGCATCGGGCTCCCTGCTCGGCTGCGAGTCTGTTTCTCCCTCTGCCTCTGCCTGACGCTCCCCCTGCTTGTGCGCGCTCTCTCTCTCCCTCTTCCTCTCTCTCTCTCTCCCAAATAAATAAAATCTTTAAAAATAAAAAAAAATAAAAGGTGTGCAAGAAGGCAGCTGAGAACCCCCAAGAAGGCCTGCTGTCTAGACAGCCCCCACTCCAACACCCCCCTCCCCAGTCACGCTCCTGCGGCCCTGCTCCCAGTGGCAGGGTGCGCTGACACCCTGAGGGAGGGAGATAAGCCGGCCTGGCCTCGCTCCCACGGCCCACCTCCGCCATTGTCCTGGCCAGGAGAACACGGGCAGATTACACAACCTCTCTGTGCCTCAACTTCCCTATTTTATGGGATTGTTGTGGGGATTAGATGATGCACATAAAGCACTTAGTAGTCAAAATCATTTTTTTAAAGATTTATTTATTTGAGAGAGAGTGCGTGCTTGCACGAGCAGGGGGAGAGGCAGAGGAGGAGAGAGGGAGAATCCCAAGCAGACTCCACGCGCAGCGGACCCCAACATGGCCCGCGATCATGACCTGAGCTGAAATCAAGAGTCAGACGCCCAACTGACTGAGCCACCCAGGGATCCCTCAAAATCATTTTTTTAAAGATTTTATTTTTAAGTAATCTCCACACCCACTGTGGGGCTCAAACTCGCAACCCCGAGATCAAGAGTCGCACACTTCCCCAACTGACTCCGCCAGCCAGGCACCCCTGAGAATTATTTTTTCAGTGAAGTGACTGGGTGTTTCTGTCTTCTTGGTTCCTATGCCCTACTGGGCCTTGTGCCCTCACTTCCCTCTTTGGCCCCTCTCAAGAGCAGGGAGATGCTAGGATCCCTGATTTACAGAGGAGAGAAATGAGGCCCCTGGTGGATGACCCGTCCAGGTGACTCAAACAGGCCTCCCGACTCCGAATCCCATGCTTTCCCTGGGCATTGCCCTCGGGTCTCTGAGGCGAGAGTGAAGACGCCTCCAAGAATCAGACGCGCAGAATTGGGGGCAGCGCGGGGACCCCAGCCGCAGTGTTTCTCTGTCCAGTCCGGAGCACGGGAGGGGAAGCTGGCCTCTGCAGCAGGCCCAGGGAGGGGCCCTTAGCTTCTTTAACAGGCTCCAGGGGCTGGCTGCCTGCTGACCCAGGAGAATAAAGATCAAAGATCCAAGCCATCACCAGTCACCAGTGCCGATGAGCTGTCCCCAGGGTCTCTGATCCCTGGGGCTGCAGGGTCTGGGGATGTGGGCAGACAATGGGGTGGCCTGCAGCCCGAGCACTGGATTGAGCCTGGGAAGGGAAGGTCTAGAGCCAAGAAGCAGCAGCCTCTGCCCGGTGGCACCACCCTTTGCCTCGGTTGGCAGCCGCCGGCCCCAGCCCAGTTCGGTCCAAACGCTGGTCTACAACAACCCTGGTCCCCGAGAGCCGAGGGCCAGCCAGGGAGGCCGCCTCTGGCCTCTCGCCTGCCATCTTGCAGGGACCTCGCAGGAGAGGGGTGGGGAGGAGGCAGGAGGACGGAGGGACCGCTCCCTCCAGGAGGCGAGATCAGCCTTGCACCAAGACTGGGGCGGGGGGGTGCGCCAGGACCCTTTGTTCCCATGTGCCCTTAAGAATTCCTTGCCCCCCACATTCCTTGGTGCCGGGGTGGGGAACCAGGCTAATCTGGTGTTTCAAGATGTGTCTTCTTTGTGTGACTTGTGTCCTCTTGGCAACTGACAGGAAGGAGAGGGGAAGGGACCCGGGGCCTGTGGTGTTGCTCTGTCTCGGGAATATCACCGGTGAAGAGTTTGTGTTTACTCTCCCCTGGAGTGGTCTTCAGCGGTCAGCTCCTCCCGCCCCGCCCCCGCCTTGCGAACAACCTGAGGCACTCGAGCTACTTACTTAATCCCCACTTGCCCTGCTACTGTCCCCATTTTGCAGATGAAGGAAAGGAAGGTCAAGGAAGTGAAGTGAATTGCTCAAGGTCAACACTGGTAGTGAGTCACCGAAGCAGGACCCAGCCCGAGTTTCTGACCCCGGCCTCTCGGGGTGATGCACAAACCCTGGGACGGCCCCTGGGCAGAAGGCAGCGGGGCTCTGAGTGGCTGGAAAGAGGCCCCTGATTTCCCTAAGGGGCCCCTGTGGGGTCAGGACTCGAGAAGCCGGGGGCTCTCCTGGAACAGCCTCCAGGCCACACACGGGTGTCCCCAGACAGCAGGTCCCTGCTCTCCAAGGACTCAACGAATTTGGGGTCAAACACGCCGACATAATGCACTGAAATGTAAGGCAGACGATGACTGATGACAGTAGTCGTTCATGTATTCAACTAACATTTCCGGAGCACATGCCCCATGCCACGCTCTGTCCTGGGGTTTCAAAGTCCAATGAAGACGCTCCTTACGCCCCCAGGAGCTCAGGCTGCAGGTCGCGGGGCAATCAGGAGGCCCGCCCCACGCTCACGCCCCCCCCCATGCCCCCCCACCCCAGTGCCAGGTCCTCTCTCTTCATCCCCAGCGCACGGCAACCTTCCTGGTCCAGGGAGTTTTCAATACTGACAGGCTGGCAGGCAGGGGCTCAGGTGTTCCCACTCTCCCCACACCCCTTCTGGAAAAAACCAGAGCCACGAGTCTCCCCCCAGCCTTGGGCAGTCCCCAGATGGACTAGTGCCCTTGCCTGCCAGGACCTGCAGGCCCCCTTTGGAGCCTCCCTGCAGTCCGGTCTGGCCCCTGTAGACCTCGTTCTTGTCGGGAGAGAGCCCTATCTGATGCCCCCAGGACACGGGGGAGGGCAGCCCGCTACGCAGCTGGCTTGGGCTGTGGCCCCCAGTGGGTGAGTAGGAGAAAGAGGGGATGGCATCCAGGGCAGCAGCACAGGACTGGTGAGGGTGGCGTCAGCTTGGGAAGGGAGGAGAGGGAGGTGAGGGAGGGGATGAGGGGAGAGGAGGTCTGGTGGTTGGCAGCCTGAGCACAGGGCAGGGGGGCGGGCGGGGAGGGGCGGGGGGGTCCTCTGGGGGGCCAGACGCAGAGGCAGACTCAGAGATGAAGTCTCAAGGAGTGGACGGGGGCTGCAGCAGGGGTAGGCAGGGGACCCCCTCCCGCTCCAGCCGCCTGCCCACGGTATTGATCTGCTAGATTACTCCATTTCACCCATATTGATCAGGTAATTGCTTTATCTTGGGTCTCATTTGAGCTCTGCATTCTCCGGGCTTTCCTTCCCTCTCCCTCCGGTTTCTTCTATCAGCCTGACACAGAGCTCCCTAACACACAGCATATATAGATACAAGTTTGGTTAGCCTGCCCTGGGTTGGTGTTTGGGGCGGATGGCGGAGGGGGACCAGCCCCTGAGCTCTCCGCCCTCAAGAAGCCCTCCCTGGCTCCAGAGAGTGGGAGTGTCTGCCCTCCTGGGCTCCGAGATCTAGGACGGAGCTGGGGAAATAGAATCTCTGGACCTCAGCTTCCACCGCCTCGTCTTACCACCCCACCCATCGGCCCCTGACTGGGACCTCGAGCCCCCCGCTCCCCAGCCAGGCTTTTGGGCCGTCCCTTCACTAGGGTCTTGAATCCTGCCTCCTCACCTCTTTCCCCTGCTTCGGACCTGCCCCCCCGTAGCCCCGTGTGCCCCCTTCCTACCTCTCCCGCTCTCCCTGTCCTCGCCCCGGCCCAGTCCCCCACCCCCAGGGCCCAGGCAGGGAAGGGAGCTCACCCTCCCCAGGGGTCTGCAGCCCTGGGGAGAGATAGCCCCCCCAGGGAGCCCCCAATCTGAGAAGCAACAGCTCCCACCTTCCTGAGCCCCCATCTGCAGGAAGACACAGACCCATCTGAGGACCAGACAGGCAGACCCACACAAAAGACAAAAAGACAAGGCCCAGAGGGGAGTAAGCAGTGAAGGGTCCTGGACCATCTTCCAGAACTCAGGTCACAAACCAGCTGAGCAGAAGGACAGCTGATGCTGAGATTATAATTTGGAAACGGTACCACCGGACCCTGGGTCTGCAGTCTGTGGCCAAGGGGACCCATCCACCGGCAGCCACATCCTCCTTCCAGCCCACACTCGGGGTTCCCGGCACCCTGGCGTCCCTGCCAGATGACTGGAGTGGTGAGCAGTCTACGCCCCAGATGTGCCCTCCGGAGCAGGGGTGCAGGGAGCAGGTGCCTGTTCATTCTCTTCCACAAGCACCTGCCCATGTCAGGAGGGGACCAGGCTGCAAAGATGCTCAACATTGGAGCTCTGTCTTCAAAACTTCTCCTGAGAACTCGGTTTATAAAACAGACAAAAGCCTTGTGTGACCTCTAAAGACAATGGAATCTCCGTGGTTATTGGCACAGCCCCTCAAACACCCCCAAGGTGCCAAAGGGCCAATGTCAGGGCAATTTGAAAAGCACTGCATTGAGACAGAACAGCAGGGCACATCTTTGGGCAAAGACCAGGGCCCCTCGGCTGGCTGGAACCCGGTCCCGTCTGAGCTGAGACTTCTGCGGGAATGAGATTTGCTGGCAGCACGCTCACCTGTGCACACCTGTGCAGCCCAGACGGCAGTGGGAGGGAGAGGAGGGATGGGGACTGAGGGCGGGAGCGGCCAGGGGTCGGAAGGCGCCCTTGTGCCTCCGCCCCGGAGAGAGGGCCGCTAGCACGGTCGGGAGCAGGGTAGTCAACGAGATTTCCTGAGACCCCGGGCCAGGCACGGAGGTGGGGACTGGGAATTCCATGGGAAAGCGATGGCTTGGAGCCTCCCACTGGAGTTAGAGACCCTAAGACACTCTAAGCAGCCTCCCGCCCCCCGCTCCACCCATGCCCCCCACCCTGGGCCACCCAGGCCCCTCCCGGCCCCTGGAAGGAAAGCAGGGCATCCGCAGACGGGCTGCACACTCGTCCCTACCCATAAGAGCAGGAGCAAGCAGGGGGGAGGTGTGCGGGGCTGGCAGCCCACCCGGGGCCCGTCTGGGTGCGCTCTACCTGCCACCAGCCAGCAAGCCTCATCACCCTCTGCCCGCGGTCCCACGGAGCCCGCCACAGCCCTTCTTCGCTCTCTAGACCCCGAGCTCCTGGGAAGGGCCCCGTTCTGTCCGTCGGCCTTCCTCCCGCCGCTCCCACGGCCTTCTTCTGTCTTTCCCAGTTCTTCTTCCACTCACAGCCTCGCCATTTCCAGCTCCTCTGTCCAGCCTCCACACCCCACCTCTCTCCCCTCCCTGCCGGGCACCTGTCGGGCCCTTTGCTCTGGCCTCCTTCTGTCCAGGCCTGGAAGAAGCAGGAACGACCGTCCTGGTGGGGGGTGGGGGGGCTGTCTCCGTTCTGGTGCTGAAACTCCCACATCTGGGCAAAGCTCTCCGTCCCAGGCAAGGCGGGACGCTCGGGCCTCACGTCCAGCTCAAGGGCCTGGAGCGGGCAGGGTTTGGGTCCAAATACTAAGGGTTTGGACAGAAGCAACATATGCCACGTGTACAAGGAGACCAAGCCGGGCACACACACTGCACACACACGTGCACACACATGCACACACAGATGCACACACGTGCGCACACACGTGCACACACGTGCACACATGCACACACGGATACAGAGGCACAGAGACGCTCACAAACTGGCTCCAAACAAAGCAGAACCCACACGTCCAGAGCAGACACCCACAGAAACGCGGACAAAGCCAGGCTCACACGTGCACGCTCCCAGAGGCAGGTGTGCGTGGACACAGAGCACACCAACAACACACGCTGCGAACACAAAACCTGACGAACACCCACACGTGAAACCGCACGACCGACACACAGAGACACACAGACACATACCTGCTGACGGACACAGGCCCACACGGAGCCGCAGAGGAACCAGGAGCACAAAGACGCCTTCACCGGGGCCGGCGGGTGAACAGGTCAACACATTCCAGAGCTTTCCCTGTTCTGCCTTGGAAACATGCATGGGGTTTGGGAGGGGAGCCCAGCTCCCCCTGGTGCCCCCCACCCCCCAGGGAGCGCGAGGTGGGCTTGGGCCGAAGCTCTCAGTGCCCCCCCGCCCCCGACCCAGGCCGCGGACCCCCGGGCCGAGCCCCACAGAACCGGTTACACTACCCCCTCCCCCTGCCCGCGCTGGTGACTCCTCCCAGGTTGGGGCCCCCGCCCTGCCCCGGTGCCAGGGCTGGGGACAGGTCTGGGGGCAGCCTCGCTGGAGGGGGGTCCGGCGTGGGAAGCCCTGGCTCCGTCTCTGGGGGTGGCCGGCGGGGGTGGGGAGCGTGAGTGAAATGGGTTTATTACTGGGAGTCTGTTGCCTCGATTGGTATCGATCCCTCATGTCACCTTCCATTGCCACTAATGGGACATGAAGAGTCTCTACGGACACCACAGCCACGGGCTCCACGCCCGCACACGCCGCCTCCCCTCCCCCACCCTGGTCTGGAGGCTGCTTTCCAGGTGCCCCAGCCTGGCCCGCACCCTGCTCCTCTTCCTGTCCTCCCTCAGCCTCGGCCTCCGCTCCTATTCGGGGTGTCCCTGTCCCCTGACCCCTCTATTCAGGGGTGTCCCTGTCCCCTGACCCCTCTATTCAGGGGTGTCCCCTGGTCCCCCTATTCAGGGGTGTCCTCTGGCCCCTGACCCCTCTCTTCAGGGGTGTCCCCTGACCCCCCTATTCAGGGGTGTCCCTGGCCCCTGACCCCTCTCTTCAGGGGTGTCCCCTGACCCCCTATTCAGGGCTGTCCCTGTCCCCTGACCACTCTATTCAGGGGTGTCCCCTGACCCTCCTATTCAGGGGTGCCCCTGTCCCCTGACCCCTCTATTCAGGGGTGTCCCCGTCCCTGCCCCACTCCCCTGGCTGCCATGACCCAGGGCCGGATCCCGACAGAAAGGGAGGAGAGGGGCCTTTTCCTCTCCTTCTTCCTGTTCCTCATGTCTGTGCCCAACCTGCACCCCGTGCAGCCCGTGAGCAGGCCTCCCCGGGTCTGAGCCCCCGTGTCTCCTGTCCTGCCCACTGTAAGTCAGGTGGCTGCAAAGGCCCAAGTGAGACCTAAGAGGATCCATGCCGGGTGATGAGGTCTTGATCCGAAGTCTCACACAGGGTCCGTAGGCTCATGCTGGTTACTCAAGTATGAAAAAGAGTCACTAACTGGAACAGGAAGCTTCTCCTTCAGACTCAAATGGAGCATCATTTGGTTTCCCTGCGTCTGTGCCCCCAAGCCCTCGGGGCTGGAAGGGGAGCTGAGGCCCTCCCTCCGCCCTGGGAGACTCCCCTCCAGGTGGACCCCGAGAGACCGCCAGAGTGGGAAGGGCTGCCTTCTGCAGACTGCCGCCAGACGGGGCTGGGGTCTCCACCGCACCTCATTTGGTGCCCCTTGTTGCGTCAGTGGGTCAGGAAAGCTTAGGGAGCCGGAGCAGGCCGCATAAAGTTAATGGCGATGAAGTTGGGGGTTCGAAGGCAGCTCTGAACAGGGTCCCTGCTGTCAGCCAGGGGAGCAGGATTGGCTGGAGAGGCAGGCTGGGTGCGTTTGGGGCCGTCACTCAGCCATCACGGGGAGAGCAGTCCCGGCCTGGCATCCGCCCTCAGGTGCTCACAGCGCAAAGGAAAGGGCTGGATTTGGGAAGGGGAGCCCATCCCCAGAGGGCACTAGGCCATTCGCCTGTCCTGGGGAAGACACAGGAGGCCCCGTGTGCCACCCTAGAAGCCAGCGTCTGCGCCAAGCGCCCGGCTTCCTGCCCCCCCCGGACGTGGGACGTGGACGGGGCCGGGGGCTACCGCTTTGATCGGCTTTACGGGAATATGGGAGGAAGTGGGCAGGGAAGTGTGAGGCGCAGCACAAGAGGAAAGGCGAAAACCCTCACTGGCTCAGAGGCAGCTGGTCTAGTTCCCACAAGGACTCACAGTTCACGACACCGGGGGACTTTCCTGGGAGCTGGGGTGCCAGCAGGAAGTGGGAAGGCACAGGAGCCTCCCTCCCTGGAGGCTACCCAGATACTGCCTCCCAGGGGAACCTGAGTGATTCCCCATGGAGTCCAGGCCCCAGACCGAGGCCCCAGGCCGCCCCCTGCAGAGTCGACGCCTGGCAGATCCTTTGAACACGTGCAGGGCCTCCGTGGAGAGAGGAGAGCTCTTCCTCCCTGTGTCCTCCGGGCCTTGGCCTCTACCGGCTCCTGACTCCAAAGGTCCTGAGCCCTTAATGAGGGTGCTGGAATGGGGTGAAGGTGCAGAAGGGTGGGACCACCTATGGAGTGAGGACAGGCCACCAGCACCTAAGGGAAATACGGGTCCTGGTGTCAGTTGCCAACCTCAGTCCCCGCGCGGCCGCTCTGCGTCTTCCTTGGAGGTCAAGCCTGCCTGGTCCTTGCCAATCCTACTCCCCGTCGGCCTGCATCCAACAACCTCCACACGCGTTCGGCGCCCCCCAGGACCCTCTCCCTGTGGCCCCCAGCGGCCTGTCTCTCCCATCAATCATCCTCTCCCTCTCTCACCTTTCCGTCATGCTAGCTTCGGTTGATTTAACCAGAAAACAACCCCCAGAATTGAATTCCATGGCCCTCCATCAGCTCAGGGCTGGAAGGGGCTGCGTAATGAGGGGGGGAGGGCAATCTGGCCTCCCAGAGCCAGGGAGGAAAACAAGAAAATCATATTGATTCCCCGATGACAGCGTCACCCTCCTCCTCCCCGCTGGACACTGGGGAGATGGGCTCCAGGCCCGACAGCCGTCCCCAGGACTTTAAAGACGGAGGCTCTGGTTTCCCCCTGAGAAGCCTCTCTTGAGGTCAGGTGCCTAAAGCATCCCCCTCCCAGGGTATCCTGGAATCCTACCCCTTCCCCTAGTCCTCCTATTTCCATAGCAGGTACCCAATGCCCCTGCAGTTACAACCTCTTGTCTGGTTTATTATGCCTGAGTTGGAAGTTCTTCTTGCTGTCTGGCTTTCAGTCATATTAGTAGAGAAAAGAAAAATCATTTTCCAGAACTCCAGGAGGAAAGAGATATAGTAAGTGCTTACATAGTCTCAGAGAAAACACACGGGGTAAACCGTTAGGATCATCACATACTCGCGACTCAGGGAAATGAGAGGATTCAGTGGGCCCTGTGAGCAGTCCCGGGGCCTGGGACCCAGGGAGTCCGAGGCCCAGGTTTCAGAGGGGATGCTCTCCAGGCCTGGGCTCTATCTCCACAAAAGTTCCCTGGGAGAAGGACTGATTATCTAGGGAAGGGTGGACAGGGGAAGGACTTCCTGCACTTCAGTGTCCCTTTTCCTCGAACTGAGGACAGGTGGCCTTCTGACCAGCGTCTCTGTTGGCCCCATGTTTTAGGAGCCCCCTCCCCAGAGGCAGGCTCTGGATGCTAAGGACCTACCGAGAGACATCCCCTCCGCCCCAGCCCTCCCCGAGCTGGAGGGAGCGCAGGCCATGGTGCCACTGGCCCCCGAAGGGTTAATGCTATTGTCTGAAAACCACATCGGCTCCCCTGGGAGCTTGGAGATCCCGCTCTCATTTTAAGTAACCCTAACTCGCATGTGATGAGCGAGGGCCGCTGGGCGAGGAGCGCATCAGAAGAAGCAGGGGCCGGAGCCGGGGCCAGCAGCTGCACCAAGGTAAGGGACTCTGGTGGCAGGTATGCGGCTGGGCTGGCCCGAGGGACGGCCCTGCTGGCCCCCGCCCCACCCCAGCTGAGGATCCAGCTGTGGAGCAAGCGGGAAGGGGGTGGAGGCGAGAGCCCAGGGACTCCTCCGTCAGTCTGTCAGGCATGGGACAGCCGCAGAGCCAGGTGCTGGGCAGTCAGGGCAGAAAGAAGTGGGGGCCTCACGAAAACAGCTGGTCTCCTCTCCCCAGGTGGGGCACTGGGGGGGTCAGGCGTCAGCTTGCTGGGGCAGATGGGACTCCGGGCATTATCGGGGTCTGAGTCGGGCTGGGGCTGAGGGGAGAACCGGTTCAGGCATCCCTGCAGCCGCTCACCCAGAGCTCGCCGCACCGTCCTCGGGGCTGAGGGGGAAGGGCAGTAGGCGAGGACTGACATCGGGAGTGGGCATCACAACCTGGGCATGGGGAGGAGCAGGGGGTGGGCAGAGGTCCCGAGGATGGGAGAGTTAAGGCTGTGCTCCCCTCTGAGCCAGGCTAGGCTGAACCGGATTGAAATCTCTGCCCCCCGTGCCTGCCCGTCTCCCTTCCTCAGACTCCTGGCATCCTTCCCAAGAACCAGGTCCAAGGACCCTGAAGTCTGAGAGCCCCTGTGCCCTAGGGCAGGTGTAGACTCCGTGAGGCTGGAGAGGCACAGTGATGCTCCCCTCCCCAGCCCCTCCCAAAGCACAAGAGCCAAAGGACAAGTCGCCCCAGCTCCAAGCCCCTTTCTGGCCCTGCTCAGGAGGCAGTGGGGTGGGTGGGGAGAGGGGCCGCGCTCAGGCTCGGGGCTTAGGGGAAGTCAGGGTTCACTAGGATTGGGGTGAGGACAAGGATTCAGGTGGAGGCTAGAAGTGGACTGGGGTCAGGGGTGGGTGAGTCTGAAGGTGGCAGAAGCCCCCAGCGGATGAGGTCCTGAAACGCTGGCCACCGTCTGCTCAGACCCGGCTTCCAGCAACCCCGGCTTAGCCTTTGGCTGCGAGCTTTCACTTCCTCTGGCTCGCCTGGCTCCTCAGCCACCTCAGCGCCTGCTGGAGGGGATTTCTTGTCCCTGGGGGCGGGGGGCGGGGGGGACAAAGGGAAGGACCGGGGATGTCCAGGCAGGGGGATCCCTGGGGCACAGTTGCCTGCCGGGAATGAGATGGAAGGAACTGAGGCTGGGGTTGCCCCAGGAGGGGTCCGGTGCTGGAGGGCGCTGGGAGAGAGGCTGGTGGTGCGAGGGGGCTGCCGAGCCGGGGCCAGGGAGCTGGGGGCCTGCATTCAGTTTCCAGCTCCGAAGCATGGGTGAGACAGAGGGCGGGAGAGGACGGGAAGACAGGCCGGAGGAGGGGATGGGGCAAGGGGCATGGCGCGGTCTTGAGAAATAAAGACAGAAAAGGAAGAGCCTCGAAACCGAGACAGAAAAGGATGGACCACAGAGACGCCGGAAAGGAAGACTCTAGAAGCCTGGTGGACGGGGACTGGAAAGGAGAGAGAAGAAACAGTCAGGGAGCAGGAAATGAGCTGAAGATGAAAAGGTCAAACCAAGTGAAACAGAGACCAGAAAGGGGATGGGGGGAGGGGAGGATGTGGGGCTGGGAGCCTGCCTCATGACCCCCAGTGCCCTTCCCCCAACCCCTGGGCCCCAGGGCTGGGCCACCTTCCCCAAGACCTTCAGCTGCCCTTCTGACAGGTCTGGGGTAGGGCCTGAGGGTGTCTGGCTTTGCATTTCTGCTCCCCACAGTTGCACAAACCTTTTAAAGCCTACGGTCCCCAGGGACGCAGAGACCAGAGTCGGAGGGTCTGCAAGGGGCTGGGGCTGGGGTGGGGGGGGCAGCGACCTGAAACCCAAGGGCCCCTGGAGGGGGAAACAGAGGTGTGGGAGAAGCAGGACGGCCTGGGGACCCTCCTGGGGGAGCAGCCAGGAGGGGCATCTCTCTGGGTAGGGGCGTGGGCAGGAAGGGCTGATGTTACAGGGGAGAGGTGGGGGGCTGCTGGTGGACAATCAAGAAGGGCTCCCTGGGTTTGGTGACCTGGCAGAAGGGACAAGATGCCCTGGGGACTCGGGGAAGAAAGAACATCTATCCCTGCCCCTCCCCCAAACTCCCCAGGGGAAAAGGTGGTTGGCTTGCCCTCCCCAGACCCCAGGCCCCTCGCACTCCTACCTAAGCAGCTTTAGCTAATAGCATTAAGGGAGGTCTCAGGACTACCTACTCTCCACTTGGGACTGAGATCAAGGGGACAGACCAGAGGCTTCTAATCAGATTGGGGATTTGGTGGAGGGGTGGGGGTGCGCAGTTTGCTCAGTGCTGACCAGCATAATCCCCACCCCCCACCTGGAGGCTGTCATCTCTGTGTTTCCACTGTACCCCTCTGGGCTGGTCTCCCCACTGTGACCCTTCCATCCTGGCCTGTGTCCACCACCGGCTCTCGGTCATGGCCCCCAGCCCAGCAGGCACTCTTTCTCTCCGCTACTCTCCCGCTGAATCAGTGAGGGGCTCACTGAGAGGACCCGGCTGAGGCCAATCAACCAGACGGTGCGGTCAATCCAGGCCAGCCTCTTAGAAGGCCCAACAACGGAGTCATTTTTGATGCAAGTTTTGCTTTTCAGATAGGTAGGCAGCATTGGTCTTGAACTCGCAACTTTTTTTTCTTCTGAGTGTGTCCCTGTCTTTCTCATCCCCTCCCATCTGACTGAGGGTCCCCAGGCTTCACAGCTCAGCTGAGACCGGGGAGGCTCCCAGGGCCCGGGGCCCCACCGCCCACGCCGCTCCGCTCCTCGAGTTCAGCTTCTGCCCCATTGACTGACGACAGCTCAGAGCTCCGAGTCAGACAGCCCTGTTCCGGGCTAGCCGGCTCTGCCACCTGCCCTGGGATCTAGGCAAGTCTCCTACTCTTTGGAGCCTGGATTTCCAACCCTTGTAAAGCGGGGATGTGGATGGCCACGTCAAGGGGTCATTGTGAAGATTCAGTGCAGTAGCATGGGGTGGGGGGTACGGTCAGGCACGGTGCCGGGCAGGATAGGGGCCCAATTCATACTGACTCAACTCTCAGAAAGAGAAGCTCTGCCTGAGACCTTTCCTTCAGCTCCAAGCCCTGGCGTAAGGCTTACTCTCTTGTTGCCAGCATTCCTATGCTGCTTTATTAAATCCTGACCTAAAACCTACATGTGTTGTAATGAGCACTCGCACGGTCCAAGGAGGCTGCTGGAACTCTCGGTAAGCAGGCCTTGGACGCACTGCTCCAGCTAGCCCTTCCAACGACACAAAGCGCTTCCAAGGGCCACGCTGGCCGTCCCAGACTGGGTTAGGACCCCTTGTGATGGACAGTTCTCCAGGCCGGCCCAGAGTTGTCGGGGCTGCGAGAGCCTGGCCCGGCCCCCCAAGCCCGGCACGCTGGGCTCACAACACCAGAGGGAGGAAGCGGGGGGCCTGGGGTGGAGGGGTGGGGGACAGAGCGGGGCGCCTCCCCGTCCTCGGGAGCCTCACCACCACAGCAGGGGTTAGAGGGAAGGGAGAGCCTGTCTGAGGCTGGGTCAGCTCCTCGGGGCTCCCACACAAAAGGAGGGGCTTGAGGGGAGACGTCAGGAGGGACTCACCAGGAGTGAGGACGTCCACATCCAGGTGCCAAGCTCCTCAGAGACTTGGGGATCCGGGAGGGACTCCCACAAACACGGGGGAGGCGGGAAATGGGGAGGGGCAAGGAGGGCAGGCTTGACCTCTGCTATGGATGCCACTTTGGTTTTTGTATTTGGGGTTTTTTTCCCTGTGGGGTCCAGACAGGGGGTGTTGGTAGCCTACCCGAGTGGCAGAATATTATAAATCCTGAATTAAGGTCTTGCTTTCCGCTCTTTCACTTAAGAGCTGTGTGGCCTTAGAGAAGTTCCTTGACCCCTCTGAGCTCTAGCTCCTCGTATACTTCTGGCGATGTTTCGGGGCGGGCATGTCTAATTCCTGGGCAGGGTGCAGGGTGCACTGAGGGTCTGCTCTGCGGTGGGTTTATCATTCTCCTTTTTTTTTTTTTTTAAGATTTTATTCATTTATTTGAGAGAGAGAGAGAGCACAAGCCGGGGAAGGGGCAGAGGGAGAGGGAGAAGCAGGCTCCCCGCTGAGCAGGGAGCCTGATGTGGGACTCGATCCCAGGACCCAGGGATCGTGACCCGAGCTGAAAGCAGACGCTTAACCAACTGAGCCACCCAGGCGCCCCATCATTCTCCTCTTGCCAGATCCTAGATCTACCCTGAGGTCTCTGATCCTCCAGACCAGGAGACCCCATCAGACTTATTGGCACGGGGGCAGCTGTAGGAATCCCACCAGCTCCCTCCACAGAACAGTCTTCCCTTGGGACCTCTCACCTCCACACCCCTCCCTGCACCACCACCCACCATCTCCCAACCCATTTTTCTAAGGTGAGGTGGGAGGGATCCCAACCCACTTGTGGTAAGAGAGGAGGAACTTCCCAATGGACCAGGCAGGAAAGGAAGGTGGGAGATGGGTGGGGACGTCTGTTCCAGGGGCGGAAAGGAACGGGAGAAGTTACAGAATGTCAGCGGGCAGAGGGATGATAGGAAAACCTACTCCCACAGACTCCAAGTGGGCGTGGACCCACTCGCTGCTCGGCCACCTTAATTTCCAGGGATGCTTTCTCCTCAGGCCAGACTGGGGACCCCCAGAAGCACCTGCCCCCAGGAGCTGAGGGTTTGTCAGTTGACCCCCTGGAGCCAAGCATCCCCTGGGAAAGGAAGAGCAGGAGACCCATGACCTCTGGGGTGGGGGGATGGGAGGGTCTCGCCAGCTGAGGTGTCTGGGATCCCAAGCCAGCCTGACTCCCCCTTCTGCTCTGTCCCACGGGCTCTTGCTACTCACAGCAGGGTCCACGGACCTAGGAGCTTGTTAGAAATGCAGAATCTCAGGCACCACCAAGTCCCACAGCATCAGAATCTGCACTGTGGAGAGATTCTCAGGGGATCCTTAGGGAAGCCCTGCTCTAGACAGGTGGTTTGTAAGCTTTAGGACAACACGGTGTGTGAGCAGGTGCTGTGCGTTAGGAGTGGAGGGACAGTGGCTAAGCCCCTTGCGTCAGGTGGCTGTCCCTCAGTGAGCCGGCTGGAAAGTGAGGAGGCTACTCCAGACAAGCCCCCACATGCCCTTCAGACCTGCCGGCCTCGCCCCAACGTCGCCCGAGCTGGAAACTCGGAGGCAGGTCACGTAAGCTGGTGCCCAGTGCACACGTGGTCCTGCCTGTGCAGGGATTGTCCACGCCACGAGCGGGCCCACACCCTGCATCCTCCCCACGCTCCCTGGGCGCTCTGCCCTCAGTGACAGTGGGAGCCGGCCTGGAGCACCAGCCTCAGCCCCATCTGGAAGGCTCTGGGACAGATCCATTGCCTCCCCTCCCTTGGCCTGCCTCAGGCAAGCTCATGCCGTGGGGGCTCACTCCCCAGCCTCCTCCCCATCTCACCGCTGGCCCCTGCCTCGCCTCCCGCCGCACTGGGGACAGGCAAGATCCCCCCCTTCTGAGCCCGGGGTTCAGTAGCTCAGCAAATACTTACAGAGCACCTGCGAGTCCAAGGCTTATGCTGGGCTGGCCTCTGGGGAGCCAGTCGTGAACCAGACAGCCGGGGTTCCCGATGGCGCCGAGCCACCACTCTGAGGGGAAGACAGATATTAACCACGTAAAGGCGCCATTGATAACTCCCTTACCACTCGCAGATGCTCTTGCCAGTCCCTCCTTGGACACCCCCAGTGTGCCGGGCATGCGCCAGGCACGACAGACCCCCGGCTGAGAAAGCACAATCCCGGCTCTCCCCAGCCTCGCAACGGAAGCCACAGAGCTATGGGTTTGTGCATCTACTCGAGGTTTACCAGGAGCCAACGATTCATTACATTTTCTCCTGTCTTCACTTGGGAAAAACTCCAATCCCGTTAAGCCCTGAGCGGAGAGCTCATTGTGTCTAAATCCCCCGGCGGGGCAGGAAAGAGGACCCTCTGCATTGCTCTCCAATATCCACCCTATAGGTGGCTCGGCCCCAAGCCCTGGCCATGAGGAGGCCCCCAAAGGAGGCCGGGCTGGCCCTCGGTGCGGTGGGGGGAGCTTCCTGCCGGCCGCCCCAAGCCCCTGCCTCAGTTCCCCTTTTGCCCCTCGAGTCTCCCCACTTCTCTTCCCTTCATTCTTCGCCTCCCACCTCAGCAGTGCCCATTTCCCGCAAGGCCCAGACGCGGCCCTCACTGCCCCCCCGAGAAGACCATGCACTGCGGCTGCGTGGCCGGGGGCGCCCCCGCCGGCACGGGCAGGCCCTGGATCTCAGGTGAGCGTCTGCCAGGCAGCCCCCTGCCCAGCTGCAGAGGGGCGGCCGGGGGGGAGAGGGCCCCCGAGCAGCCGGGTGGCACTCACACCCCCTCCGCCCAGGCCTGGCCTTCCCGGACTGGGCCTACAAAGCCGAGTCCTCCCCGGGCTCCCGGCAGATCCAGCTGTGGCACTTCATCCTGGAGCTGCTGCAGAAGGAAGAGTTCCGCCATGTCATTGCCTGGCAGCAGGGAGAATACGGGGAGTTTGTCATCAAGGATCCCGACGAGGTGGCCCGCCTCTGGGGCCGCAGGAAGTGCAAACCCCAGATGAACTACGACAAGCTGAGCCGGGCCCTCAGGTGGGAACGGCCGCCGCGGGGGAGGGGCCCCGAGGGGTCAGAGTTCAAAGTCGCTGGCACCCCTGCCCCCCAAGGCTTGGGAGAGACGCCCCAGTGTGGCCGATGCCCAGTGGTTCTGCAGAAACAGCTGCGGTTCGCCTCACTGGCCTGGGGAGGGGCACGGCGGGGCCTCTGGCTTCATCGCTGCCCCCTGGGGCCAACTCAGCCCCCGCCTTTGCAGGTATTACTACAATAAGAGGATCCTGCACAAGACCAAAGGCAAAAGGTTCACGTACAAGTTCAACTTCAGCAGGCTGATCGTCATCAACTACCCTCTGTGGGAGGTGCGGGCACCGCCTTCCCCCCACTTGCTGCTGGGGGCCCCCGCCCTCTTCCGGCCAGCCCTGCTGCCCATGGGCATGCCCAGTGAGGTAGGCACTGCGCCAGGCAGCCCCCGCCCTGTGCCAGGAGGCCCCCAGCCCTCCCCTCTGCCTCGGGCCGTCAGCTGTCTCGCATTCTACCCCCCTGCCTTCTAGTCCCCGAGTGCCCCGGCGCAGGGGTGGCGCCCCGAATCACCCCTGCGTGGCTCACAGTGTAGCATGCACCCGGGGGCGAGGGTGGCTCCTTCCTCGTAGGCATCAGTCCTTCAGCAGCGGGATGTCATCGGAGGCCCCTGGGCGTGCGGGGGGCAGTGGCCATTGAACAACCGTTCCGAGAATATGTCATTGTGTTAACAACTGGCTGTTGGCACAGTGTGACCTGGGGAACGCAGGCCGGCCCAGCCCGTCCCACCCCACCCCTGCTTCTCACCACCCCCCCAGCTCCTGCACAGCCTGCTGCTTGCCCAGTGGGCCCCGGCGGAGCACCTGGCTGGACAGCAGACCCCCCGGGGGCTGCCAGAGGCCGCTGAGGACAAGACGGGGAGCGGCAGCGGCGCCCCCCGTGAGTGCCGGGGACTGGGGAGGGCCTGGGGGGTCTGAGGCAGAGGAGGGGAGAACCGCCAGGTGCGGCGCACGGAGCGCACGCAGGCGGGGGGGTGGCTGGAGACTAGGGATATTACACACCCTTCGTCCTTCCACGAACAGAGCACCGGCGACTCCCCAGGTGTGGGGGTTCGGACAGTCGGTGCCTGGCGCCGAGACCCAGGCAAGCGCCAGGTGCCCCGGGAATGCAGAGGAGGAGCGGGGGTCCCCAGGAGGTCGGCCTGGGCGCAGAAGGTGCCCAGGCCGAGGGAACAGCATTGGTACAGCGGAGAGCTGTGAGCAAGGGCAGCAAAGCTGAAGGAGCCTGGGGGCTTGCTGCGCTCGCACGAACGGGCACGGCGGGCGCGGGGCGGGGAGGGCTGGCAGCCGAAGCAGCTGGTGTGCAGTCACGGAGGGCTCGGGGCCACGCTAACCGGTCGGGCTTTACGCCCTGGGCAGGAGGCGCCCGGGAGGAGAGGCGCGTTGAGATTTTCATCTCAGAAAGATGACTTGGGTTGGAGGTAGAGTTGGGGTTGGAGGAGGCTCGGGACGATCATCCAGGCAGAAGCTGACGGAGCCAGAACCAAGGCGTAGGTACCAGGGGCAGGAGGCCCAACAGAAGAGGGAGGGAGGAGAGCATGGCAAGCAGAGGGAACAGTGTCTGCAAAGGCCCTGGGGCAGGAAAGAGGTTCTGGGAAAGGCCAGCGGGGCAGCACTGCAACGCGGGGGAGGCCGTGGAAATGTAGGCTGAGGCCGGCTCTCCCGGGGCTGTCAAGAGGGATGTGATTCTCTGCAAGGAAGATCACAGAGACCCTCGAGCAGCCCGCGGCTTTGCGCAGAGGTCCCAGACCTACCCCACCTCTGCTGGCAAGTTCATGGGATAAAGACCCTTGGCCTTAGCCCTGCCCCCAGTGTAGGCAGCTGGGGGCCCACAAGGGCCTGGCTCTGCGCCCTGGAGTGCCGCTGAGGCTGTGAGTGCAGGCAGCCCAGGGCACGCCGGGACGCGCACGACCGCCGGTCTGCCCCCCCGGAGCTAGACAGAGGCTGCACAGCACCCCGTTCCTCCCCGGCCACCCACCCTCCTGGCTCTGGGAATGCCTCGGGCACACAGCTTTCTCTTTGGGAAACCATGAGGGGAAACCAGTGTCCCTGGCGAGCCCCAGCTTGGAGTGAGCGCTGTGCCCCTCCCTGCCCTCCGGGGACACACACACGCCCTGCCTGGCTGAGGTCAGCAGACGGCTAGAGCAGCCCGTCACCATCACCTCCACTCAGGGCATTGGTACCAGGAGAGGACACTGCCTCTGGGAGGAAGAGTGGCCGGGATGGTTAAAGCAGAGGCGGCAGGTGCGGGGCTGGTGCAGGGAAGCGAGCGAGAGGGGGAGGCACGCTTAGAGCCCACTTCTCCACATGCTACCCGGCCGCCCTCCCAGGGCCGACACCGCCCGTCACACAGCCGCGGCCTCGGGAGCCCCCAGGACACAGCCTCCTGGGCGGACCAGAGGAGAAGGACGGTGAGCCCGTGACCCGGGGGAGGGTGCACCCTTTCCCTGTGCAGGACCGTGTCCTCTGTTTTCCCCTCCAGAACTATGACTTCAGAAACAGCGTTCCTTTCAGATCTGTCGGTGTGGGAAGTCACTAATGTGCTTTTCCAGTTTTTATTAACTCCAGCCCCACCGATGTGATCACCCTGCTCTCCCGGTTAAATGATGTGGCCTTGCTAAGAAAGGACCGGGACGGATTGGAGTTGGGCTTTTTGAAATAGACAGTGGTGTGAGGTTCTACTGGTCACCCCGAGACCCAGACCAGGGCCGGGCACCCCGTTGCAGGGTGCCCACAGAGCAGGAGGGCAGGGGGCGTGAGGGCGGATTGGGGAGGGGAGGAGGCTCCAGCAAAGGCAGCTGGACAAGGGCGAGCCTGGGCCCCCCGCGCTGGCCTCGCCGCTCCATCTTCGCGGGCAGAGGGGCCTGTGCAGGTGAGGAGAATGGGAAGAAGCCCAGGGCCCCACGCTAGAGCCTCAGCCCTTTGCTACAGGCCAGGCGAAGTGAGGACAGGATTCACGGAGTTTCGGCAAAGACTGTCTTCATCTAAGTCGCTCCACACCCTTGTACTGAGCTCCGAAAAAGCGCCAGGCGGGGCTGGGTCCAGGGGAGAATGAAGCAGCTCCTGTCCCCTCAGAGCCGGGGACGCAGCCGTGCGGGAGGTAGCCGCACAAATGTCCCCCTCTAACAGGGCCAAGGCCCCCAGAAGAGGCACAGGGGCCACAAGGGGTGCACCCAGGCTGCCCCCAGGAAATAGACTCAAAGCAAAGAAAACAGGAAGGGGGGAGAGGAAGTTTCCATCAAGAGGAAAAAGAAATGGGAAATGGGCGGAGATGCAGGGCATCCCTCCTGATGCCCTCTCTTTCTCTCTCTCTCCAGGCCTTGGCTCTCTCCCGGTCCCCTTCCAGCTTGGCCCTTGTTGTCTTCTGGGGAGCCCCCAAGACAAGCCGCCCAGTCTTGCCTCCTTCACCCCTCCCCTCCTGCCCTCCCTCCCCACCAACTGGACCCGCCTCTCAGGGCCCTTCCTGCCCCATGTCCCCCCAGAGCAGCAGTTCCCAGGGACCTCCAAGCCAGACACCCTGTTCCCAGGGCCCGGGGGCCCCCCAGTGACCCGCCCCTTTCCGGGGCTCCCCCTGTTGGCTGGGCTGGGGCAGGGGGCTGGCGAGAGGCTCCGGCTCTTGTCCCTGAGGCCCCAGGGGCTGGAGGTAAAGCCCTGTCCCATTGGGGCACAGGGACACCTGGATCCCAGGGAGGTCTTCTCCTCAGAGATTCACAGACCCAAAACTGGGGACAAAAGCCCCGTGTCCCCCCAGCTGGGGAACTACAAGGCAGCGTGGCCCTTGGATCCTCCTTAGGTGGGGAGAAGATGGGAGGAAGGGGTCCCCCAAACTCCGTCCCTTCTCTTGTCTACTTCCTTTCTGGCTTTGCGCCTTGCCCAGCCTGGAAACGGGTTTAAATTGCAGGAGGCTTTGAAGGGGTGGAGATGGACAAAAGGGGGTAGGGGGCATTGCAGGGGTGGGGAAGACTGAGGTGGGGGCCCCCTCCCTTCCCACCCAATTGTTAATCAGATTAAGGAGACATTCTTAATCTCCACTTTCTTCGAGGGGGCCGAGCACCCCACAGTTGCCCACATTAGGGAGAAAGTGGGCATCTGGGTTGGGGGGCTCAGGAGTCAGTGTGCCCAGGGTGTCGGGCCCAGACCCCTCCTCCAGGCCACGGCCCCAGTCTCTGCCCGGCCCTCCACGCACTTCTCCATCAGCCCTGGGAGCTCCTGTCCACAAACACTTCCTTCTGTCTGTCATCCCCCCGAGACCAAGGGCCTGGGGCAGGGAGGGACTGGCCTCCTTAGTTCTGTAATTCTGCCCTGCAGACCATGAATAAAATGCCCTTGGCACACTGCCCTCTCGGCTGACCACCCCTGCTGTGTCCCCGCTCCCGCTGCCCTGACCTGGTGCGGGGCTAAACGCCACCCAAGGTTCTCGTGGGAGGGGGCGCGGGGCAGAGAAAGGAGGCTGCCATCACCGCCCCCCCCCCCGCCCCTGCCCAGAGCGAGAGGCTGAAGGAAGGAAGCCGTGGCAAGGAGCTGTCCCAGCCACGTGGGAGACCAGCATGTGGAGAGAACCTGAGCGCAGAGCAGGGCCTTCCTAGAGCCACCCTCAGATTCCTGCGTGACCCCTGAGCAGAGTCGAATGGGCTGGGGTGAAGGAGGGCCTTGGCATGGTCCCCTCCCCTGTCCCTGGGGCCTCAGAACGACAAGCAGAGCTGATGGAAGCCTCGGGTGGCTAGGGGAGGGGGACATGGCAGAGAGGGGCTTGTGCTCACCGAGGGCAAAGCCAACAGGACAGAATGTTCCAGGAGCCAAGGGAAGTGAACCAGATTGCTCTTCTGTCTCTAGGCTGCCAATGGCAGGTTTAGGACTTGTCTCCATTCCTTTCTAGGACGCGGAGTGGGGAACTAAGGGGACACAGAAGGTCCTGGTCCCTCATCCAAGGAGTAGGTGTGTGCTTCCCGCGGGGTGGGGGGCGCACTTTGCCTTCTGCTGCCTCCCTGTCCTTTGTGGCAGATGTGTGGGGAAGGAGAAGGAGAGGCCCAGAGTAGCCAGGCTGAGGCCCTCACCCCACAGAGAGGCTGAGACAAGCAGGGAGCCCAGCCCCTGGGCTTGCAGGCTGGATATAGGCCGGGAGCACCATCTCCGCCTCCCTCCTTCCCCCAGATGTCTCCCTCCTGGGAGGTGTCAAGGACTTCGTGGAAACTGCTTCTGGCTAGCTCCCAAAGCCTCAGGCCTATCGCCAGCCCCGTGGGAAGGAGGACCCCCCAGGCCAGGGCGTCCCCTCACCCTGCCCAGTCTGGGAGACAAAGAGCTAGTGTTGTCCCTCCAGCACAGAGAACTGGCTCGCACTGTCAGGGGGCCTGGATGCTGTTCAGAGAGCCAACCTCATGGACAGGGCCCCATACTGGGGACCCCATGTGCCCGCTGCCTTACCCGCCCCTTCTGTGACCCCCGCGTTTCAGGCAATGAGCAATGCTTATCAGTCAGTATCTAAAAGTTCCCTTTGGGGGGCGCCTGGGTGGCTCAGTTGGTTAAGCGACTGCCTTCGGCTCAGGTCATGATCCTGGAGTCCTGGGATCAAGTCCCGCATCGGGCTCCCTGCTTGGCGGGGAGTCTGCTTCTCCCTCTGACCCTCCCCCCTCTCATGCTCTCTCTCTCTATCTCATTCTCTCTCTCAAATAAATAAATAAAATCTTTAAAATTTCCCTTTGGGGGCGATGAACCGGGACAGGTCAGCTCCAGGAGACATACCCTGCCGGGGGGGTGTGCTCTGCATTTCAGCAAAGCAGACTTTCTCAGCCTTGGCACTACGGCCATCTGGGGCATCATATTCTGTGGTGGGAGCGGTCCAGTGCATTCCAGGATGCTGAGTGCATCCATCCCGGGCCTCCAGACGCCAGCAGCAGCCCCACACCAGCAGACGCTGTGAACTGTCCCTCGGGGGAGGAAATTGTCCCTGGCTGAGACTCACTCAAGCAGAGGGTGGCCTCAGCAAGCCCAGATGGGCTCCTCAGCACAGAAAGCCACGGGGGTTCCACGTCGTGAGAGTGCCCTCTGGTGGCCAGAGCCTCCACCAGTGATGCGCACGCGCCCAGCAGGCCGGCCGCGTGGGCACAGCCCAGGCAGGGGGCTAGGTTTGAGGGGAAGGGGTGACAGGCACCCTGGGGTCTCCTCAGGTTAGGAAGGGAGTTTCAGGATAAAAACACTTTATGAACCCATCCCATTTCAAACCCCCTTTGCAAATCACGGATGAGGCACCAAAGGGTCCGCAGGTCTCATGGGACCACGGAAGGCCGGTTACCAGCTCCTCCGGGACAATCGGGTGCAGCCATCGACCCCAGACATCACACCCTCTGGCTGCCTGTGACCGTCAGCCTCACCTGGGAGAACACAGAGCGGATACTCAGCCTTCTTCCAGGAGCAGTGGGAACCAGGACAAGACTCGCAAAGTCAGCGCACCAACCACCCCTGCTCCTGGAGCTGTCACACCAAAGACAGGGACACTCGTGGGTTCGAGCAGCGTTCGAGGAAGTCGGCTTCACGAACTTTAGACTCCACTGGGAGCCAGAGGGACCGTGGTGATCATGGCCCACAGAGAGGAAGAGCCTTGTCCAAGGTCACAGGTAAAATAGAAGCTCCCCAGCCATCGGGGAGAGCTCTTCCCACCGCACCGCAATCACATGGATTGAGAGCTTAAGAGGCCCCCAGATTCCTTGGAAATAAGAGCATATTACATATCGAGAGGGAAGGTTTCCGTTATTCCTGCGTGACTTTTAGTTTGACTGCAGTAGCAACCATTTCGCTGTCTGTGTGCATTTGGGCGCCGGATTACGTCGGCTTGTGCTCACTCTGACTGCCTGAGGTGAAGGACAGCGTGTCCCCCACAAAGAAGCCAGGATTTTCAGGGTGGCCCAGCACACACTCCTTGCAGGGAAGGTGTTTGTCACTAGAGCCTTGGCGCACGTGTGCAGGAGGCCTTGGGATTTAAAAACAAAAGCAAATCGTTTGCTGCCCTGAATTGTTGGTGGCAGTGAGGGTAATCCCTACCCTCTCCCTTCTTTGCGCCCAAATGAGGACCCTGACCAAGAGGGGAGAAGAAATTTCCAGTACCACGTATGTGTTATACACACACACACACACACACACACAAACATAGTAATAGTAATTCAACTTCTTAAACACCTACTATGTGCTGCCAGGCACTGAGGTTCAAGTGACCGCCCTTCAGATGTTTTCTCTGTGAGGTGTCCGAGCCGCGGATGACAGCGCCCGACCGAGAAGGTGGGCGCGGCTGCAGGTGGACCCAGGGAGGGACGCGGGGCTCTGAGTACGTATGGGGTGTTGGAGCAGCACGCTTTCTTCATAACATCCAACACCAAATTTAAAGACACATTTCGTTTAGTGACCAACCTACTTTAAAATACCTGAAAGTAAATCTTAAGAAGGCATTTCTAATCCCCAAACACAAACAGCCAGGCAATATGTGCCCAATGTTATCAAAGTTATCAAAACACACACAGTTCCGTGACCACTTTTCTCATTGAGTGTTACTTCGAGAACGCTTCGCCAAGCATGGAGAGTCGACGTTGGCCCTCTTACCGTGTTGGAATGTTCGGTCAGGCCGACGGGGCATACACTTGACCATCAGCCTCTCGCTGGCCTTCTGGGTTGTTTCTGGTTATTTGCTTTGTAAATACAGTGGTTTCCAAACCTTTGTCCTAAGTTATAATCTGTTTTTCTTTTTTTTTAAATTAATTCCTTGAGATACATCCTCAAGAATGAAATAACTGGCTCAAAAATCACATTTTATTTATTTATTTTTAAGATTTTATTTGAGAGAGAGAGAGCACAAGCAGGGGGAGCGGCAGGCAGAGGCAGAGGGAGAAGTACGCTCCCCGCTGAGCAGGGAGCCCGATGTGGGGCTCCCCTCCCGGGACCCTGGAATCATGACCTGAGCCGAAGGCAGATGCTTAACCAACTGAGCCCCCCAGGCGCCCCCCAAATCACATTTTAATGGCTGTAGATACATATTGCCCAGCTGTCCTCAGAAAGGATTCTAATATTGTAAAAAGCCACATCTACGCACTACTCACCGTGAACCAGCTACGTCGTTAAGTGCTTCACATCCATCAGCTTGTCTGACGCCTACCACAGCGGTAGTGGGGAGGCATTACTATCATCCCACGTTACAGATGGGGACTTTGGGCACAGAGAGGCACACCACCTGCTCAGGGCCACGTTCCTGCCCAACGGCCGAGCCAGGGTGCAGACCGGCAGCCGGCTCCGAGGCCAGCGGTCCTCCTGGAGTCTCAGCGGTCCAGCTTTGCCCCGCCTGCCTCCGCTTCTCTTAATGAGAGAGAACTGCTCCATCTCTCCCCTCTTCCCCAGTCTGTCCTCAGTAAACAGTGAGGGCCACTGAACATCGTTATGCTTGTTTGCTAGTTCTAATCTGCACTCTCCTGCTTTATGACCGGGAACAAGGACCACCTCACTCATACAATATTTATTTATTTTTTTAAAGTTTTTTTTTATTTATTCATCAGAGTCAGAGAGAGAGAGAGACAGACGCAGAGGCAGAGGGAGAAGCAGGCTCCCCGCCTAGTAGGGAGCCCAATGCGGGACTCGATCCCAGGACCCTGGGATCATGACCTGAGCCGAAGGCAGACACTTAACCATCTGAGCCACCCAGGCGCCCCTCATACAATATTTAAAAGGTATCTTGGGGGTGCCTGGCTGGCTCAGTCGGTGGAGCATGCGACTCTTGATCTCAGGATTGTAAGTTCGAGCCCCATGCTGGGCACAGAGATTGCTTAAATAATTTTTTTAAAAAACTTTAGAAAAATAAAAAGAAATAAAAGATATTTTAAATTCATATATGGTCAAGTAAGGACAGAGAGAGGAAATAGAAATGTGTAAAGAAAGAGAAAGCAGGCACGCCTGCGTTACTCAGTCCGTTAAGCGTCTGCCTTCAACTCAGGTCATGATCCCAGGGTCCTTGGATTGAGTCCCGAAAAGGGCTCCCTGCTCAGCGGGAAGTCTGCTCCCCCTTCTTGTGCTCTCTTTCTCTGACAAATAAATAGATAAAACCTGAAAGAAGAAAGAAAGAAAGAAAGAGAAAGTAGGGGCACCTGGGTGGCTCAGTCAGTTAAGCATCCAACGCTTGATCTCAGCTCAGGTCTTAATCTCAGGGTCATGAGTTCAAGCCTCACAATGGGCTCTGCGCTGGGTGTGGAGCCGGCTTAAAAAAGAGAGAAAGACAGAAAGCAAAAAAGAGAGCTCTTCAGAAGGCTTTGAGGAAAAGGGGGTAGAATGCATTCCAGGCTAGGCATCACGTACCTCATTTACTGTTAAAAAGGTAAATAATTTCTATAAGACACACCCCCCACTTGGGCTGAGAGCTGGTATTTCCATTCAAAATGTTAATACTATAGCTAATCGATACTCTTTGTACCCCTTTCGTTGCTCCGTCCTTCAGCTCTGGCTTAGACCAGTCAGGCAGCCCCAGCCTCCTGGTCCCTGGAGGGCTCAGCCCAGGAAGATGGAGGACAGATCTCAGTGGCTGAGACCCGGCCTTGGGCAGAGGTTTTCCTCCAATGAATGGATGAGATCCAAGCAGCACAGTCACCACAGACCACCACCAGGCACTTAGAGATGAAGCCGGGGACGCCATCGGCCAGGCCCATGGGTTTCCAGTTGAGGTTTCCAGGTCCCCAAGCAGCAGGTGTCCTGAATCGGGAGGGACGGCGAAGCCATGCATCAGGCCCTGTGCCATCGATCCTGTCCCACTCACATGTCCTGCTGCCGAGCCTGGGGCTGATGGAGAAACTCTCCCCCCCCAGCCCCCCAGGACCTGGTGCTGCCACAGAGCCCCCAGCCGCCCCACCTCATCGGGCTCCCAGGCTGGCCAGCAGCTCTGCCTAA
>NC_058408.1:2479283-2493897 GCF_002201575.2 Neomonachus schauinslandi | reverse complement strand
CCGAGCGACGCAGCCCTCCCCACCCCCACCAGATGAGGAAGGTCGGGCAGGGGCCCCCTCTCCTGCCAACTCCACCTAAGTCTCCGGGGTGGCACCTGAGAAGCGCGGGGTTGAGGAGGAGTCCACGGCGGCTCAGGGGACTCGGAAGGGAGCGGTGCCGTGTTTGTCCGGGACTTCCGCATCGCTGGATCCAGTGGCCACACTTTGGTCCTTATCTCGTCCAGCCTCTCCCGGCATGCACCACTGGTGACGACCTTTGTTCCCACCGCTCCAGGTCTCCCACCCCCAAGATGTTCCATTTCAAACTCCGTTCCGGGGTCCGCTCCGCACCCCCACCCCCAGGGGTCTCCAGGGCACTGGCCACAGCTCTGCTCACCCTGCACCTGCTTCCCAGGCCGCCTCAGGTCGGTCCTCTCTGCTCGCCGCGAACACCGCCTACAAGCCGACCCTGCCCCCGTCCGCACAGCCGGCCCTCACCCCCGCGCTGCGCTGCAGGCTCCTCGGTGCGGCCGCCGGGAGCATCGCGGCCACGCCCTCGCGCATGCGCGCCTCCAAGGCGTCCTGCCCCAGAACAGGGTCAAACCGGGTGTCTCCGAGCTGGCCCCAGACTGGGCCTGGCCTCGGCAGCATGGACGCGCACTCAGCTGCTGGACGAAACTCCAGGCTCCGTGCTGCAGCCCCCCCCCCCCCCGCCCCGCCGCCCCTCGCTCCCCTTTCCTTTCTGTTTCTTGCTTTAGTTAACGACACCACAAAATACCCACTTCGACCCAAGGAGAAACTCGGGGGTCAGGCCCTCACCTCCTACACCCCGTCAGTCACCAATTCTACCAGTTTCACCTCCTAAGCATTTCCCGAATCTATCCTCTTCTGCACAACCCTCCATTGACCTCGCAGGCCCTCACCAGCCTGCAGAGAGACCACCCTTCAAATTCCATACGTTTCTGCTTAAAATGCCGATCTGATCATGTGACTGTAAGCCCTTCGGTGGCTCCCCTGAAAGGAAAAAAAAGTCCTCTGTGCCCCCAGTGCGGGTAATTTATTTGTACAATAGTGTCATTTAAAGAGAGAGAGACATAAAACTAGGTGTAAATATATACTTACTGCACATCAAACTATAACAGCAATGGCAAGCTACCACATAGAAACTAAATTATCAAGCCAATAAATTTTTGAATAATAACATTGTTTCATTGCAACAGATGGTATTTGCTGAAACCGATTGCTGAACAAAGTGCCACTGCAAAGTGGATCCCTCCCGCGCGGAGCCTGCGGTGTTTGGCAGGTGTGTGATGACTCGCCTCTCCCACCCCTGCTCCGGGTTAGAACTGCGGCTAACACCCTGTCCACGCACACCAGGGCCTGAGTCCTCCTCTGCTCTCCGTTCAGGGCTGAGCCCACTAAAGCAGCTTTCCTCGGTGCCGGCTCATCACCAACACAAAGGCAAATGTAGGCACTGAAATATTTTGGCAACGCAGAAGTTATAACCCAAAACCTGATTAGCTCATCCGTGTGTTCTAATATCCTTAAAAGTAAGACGCAAAAGTTAGCCTTTCCGCAGAAGATTTGTGGACGTTGGGTTGAAACCTACAGAACCAAGTCCAAGCTCCAGAAAACGTGAGAGCCAGGAGCTCCCCACTGCACCCCCACACAAACGCCCAGAGACACTTTTGCAACCACGTCCCACCCCTCACTTGACATCCCAGTGACCCAAACTGTTTGTGTCCCTGGGCTTTGGGTTCGTCCTCATCCCCCTGATGGAAAGGCCCTGTCTTGCCCACCTCCTAAGCTAACTCCTCCTCATCCTTTGAAATTTTGCTCCGAAGCTCATCTTGACCCCAGAGGCAGGGTCAAACAGGGTGTCTCCGAGCTGGCCCCCAGACTGGGCCTGGCCTCGGCAGCATGGACGTACACTCAGCTGCTGGACGAAACTCCAGGCTCCGTGCTGCAGTGGACAGGAACCCTCACCGTGGCTGAGCTGCCCGACGTGCTGTGATGATCGTGGTGACCTTAGACATGTCACTTCATGACCTTGAGCCTCAGCTGCCCCATCTCCGACACAGGAACCATACAGATAAATTGGCACAGGTGAGGGGCACCTGGGGGGCTCAGTCGGTGAAGCATCTGCCTTCGGCTCAGGTCGTGATCCCGGGGTCCTGGGATCGAGCCCCACATCAGGCTCCTGGCTCAGCGGGGAGCCTGCTTCTCCCTCTCCCCCTGCCTCTCTCCCTGCTCATGCTCTCTCTCTCTGTCTCTGTGTCTCAAATGAATAAATAAAAAATCTTTTAAAAAAATAAATAAATAAAAATAAAATATATATACAGTGAGGGGCGCCTGGGTGGCTCAGTCGGTTGAGCGTCTGCCTTCGGCTCAGGTCGTGATCCCGGGGTCCTGGGATCGAGTCCCGCATTGGGCTCCCTGCTTAGTGGGGAGTCTGCTTCTCCCTCTCCCTCTTTCAAATAAATAAACAAAATCTTAAAAAAAAAAAAACCTGGCACAGGTGAAAAATTCAAGGAAACGTGATATACAGCATGATTTTGAAGTAGAATGTTACGGCATATCCGTACGATGGAACACCACGCACAGACAGAAGGAGGAAGCTCTCTGTGTACTGATGGGGAAATACTTCTGAGATTTGTCTTAAGAGAAGGAAATAAGGACATGGCAGTGTGTGTGAGATGTTACTGTTTGTCTAGAAAGGGGGGATACATATTCATATTTACTTGCTTATGCATTAAAATGTCTGGAAAGATAAACAAGAACTAAACACAGGTTACATTAGGAAAAAGGAAATGGGCAGACAGCACAGATGTGAGAGTGGATTTTTTACTGCACGTATATGTTATATCTATGATTTTTTTTAAAGATTTTATTTATTTATTTATTTATTTATTTATTAGAGAGCGAGCGAGAGAGAAACAGCATGAGAGAGGAGAGGGTCAGAGGGAGAAGCAGGCTCCCTGCTGAGCCGGGAGCCCGATGTGGGACTCGATCCCAGGACCCTGGGATCATGACCTGAGCCGAAGGCAGTCGCTTAACCAACTGAGCCACCCAGGCGCCCTATATCTATGATTTTTAAACTGCAATATTGTATCACTTACAAAGCAAGTAAATGAATTTGGGGCACCTGGGTGGCTCAGTTGGTTAAACGACTGCCTTTGGCTCAGGTCATGATCCTGGAGTCCGGGGATCGAGTCCCACATCGGGCTCCCTGCTCAGCAGGGAGGCTGCTTCTCCCTCTGACCCTCCCCCCCTCATGCTCTCTCTCACTCATTCTCTGTCTCTCAAATAAATAAATAAAATCTTAAAAAAAAAAAGAAAGTAAATGAATTTAAGAGTAAATGATAATATTAGTGCCCTAACGACATCCCCGGATCAAGTAGGAAAACCAAATAAAAACTGTAAAAGCACGTGCTGTTGTGGTCAGGTGTGAAGCAACGACAACGATTTTGTGGTGAGGCCACTCTCCTACAGAGCTGCTAACAATGATAAGGACAGATGTCACATGCCTGCCCCTCGCCGGGGAGGACCAAGCCCACACCCACTTTACCTTCTGGAAGAAGGGAACGGACAGCTGGACTCATGATCTCATGCCTGCTCACCGAGTGGCGGGTCCCCGGTGCAAACCCTCCGCCCTCCCTGCCCACGGCCCAGTCCCACCCCAACCTTCTCTCGGGCCCCCACGCCACCGGGCTCTTCCGCAGATGGTCTCGAACATCTACCATCAACCCACAGCACTTTCTCATTAGCCTGGTCCGCACCCCAGGTCTCATGACCTTCCCCAGTTCATAGGGACTTGCTCACAGAAGCCTCAGGGCTGCCAAGCCCAGATAGCAGCCTCATGGCAGGTTCCCGCACAGATCCCGGGTGCTGGTTCCCGAGACCCGGAGTGGGCCCAGCTGACAGGGTGAGTCATTTCTGATGACCATCTTGCTTCTTCTCCCTCTTGCTTCAAAGAAACCAGGGTGGTGGGGGGCGAGGGTAGGGGGAGCACCTGGCTGGCTCAGTCAGAAAAGCATGCAACTCTTAATCTTGGGGTCCTGAGTTCAAGCCCCATGTTGAATGCAGAGATTACGTAAATAAATAAAACTTGAAGAAAAAACACCCAGAACTGGAAGGGAAGAATGCCGACATTTGCTTTTGGAGAGCAGCCAGGTACCATGTGAATTATACCCCAGTAATAGCCACACACAGTGGTCTCCTGTGAAATCCCACCCTGAGCCTTACTCAGTTCAAGGTGGGGCTGAAAAGACCCTAATGATTAAACACACAGACTTGGGTCGTGTTCATTCGTTCAACAGATATTTACTTAGTGCCCACTAAGTGCCAGATGCTGGGCCAGATAATGGTATGCTGGTGAACCAGCTCTCCAAAAACAAAAATAAAAACGCCCAGTTTTTTGTTGTTGTTGTTGTTGTTGTTGTTGTTTGAGTAGGCTCCATGCCCAATGTGGGGCTTGAACTCACAACCCTGAAATCAAGAGTTGCACGCTCTACCAACCGAGCCAGCCAGATGTCCCCCCAAAATGCCCTGATTTAAAGCATGTGTCGATTACCATGGTGTAAACCCTCGCAGCATGGTCTGTATCAGCTACATGACGTCCCTAAATGAGGAACTGGGAAGAGACAGGTACAACTGGTTCTCTCAAGCCGGGACAAGCCCGCTCCGCACAAGCTCCAGAACAGGATCGGACAACGAGCCCAACACACAGACTCCACATTCAGGAGCATTCAGTAGAATAACGAACATTGGCTGAGTGTTTACCATATGCCAGATAATATTCTAACAACTCCATCATTATAAACCATTAAGTTATCACCAAAGGCCCTAGGAGGTAAGTTTTCTCATCTGATAACAAGAGACTGCACACATTATCTTGGAGTGTGACAAGAAGAGTGAAGCCAACAGACGGTACCGTAATCAGTCATCAACAGTGGGGCAGGTGCAGGGTCTGATGACCAGGGCAGCATCTCTGCCCGCCTGGACAAGTTAGTCAATAAACATACTCTGTTCACCCATCCCACTGGGGAAGCCACTGAAATCTTGGGATTTCTGATGAAAGCTAGAATTACTCTAGTACAAGTATTTTCAGTTGTTGGCAAGTATTTGTATTTACCGCCTGGAGGCCTTCATTCTGCTGTTTTCTGGTTTCCGTCGTTGATACTGAGAAGTCATCTATCAGTATAAATGTTACCTCTTTTATTTTTTTTAAGATTTTATTTATTTATTTATTTATTTTTAGAGAGAGAGAGCGCTGGGGGTGGGGCAGAGGGAGAGGGAGGGAGAGAATCTCAAACAGACTCCCCGCTGAGCACAGAGCCCAACATGAGGCTCGAGCTCTTGACCCTGAGATCATGGACCTGAGCCGAAAGCAAGAGCCGGACGTTTAACCAACTGAGCCACCCAGGCGCCTCTAAATGTTGCCACTTTTAAAGACATCAGTTTTATTCTCTAATCCCTTGAAAACATCTTCCTCTGTAAATATCTCAATATGTATCTCTAAAATACAAGGAATAACTATTTGTAACATAACCATAGTGCTGTTATCATATCAATAGTATTAACAATATATCACTTTTATCAACAATTCCTAATATACAGTGTTCAAATTTCTAATTGACTTACCAATGCCATATGCTCTTTAAAGTTTTAGCAATTTGTTTGTTTGAATCAGTATCCATAAGGCCCACATATTATGATTGCATGATATGTTTTTTAAAATCTCTTAATTTGGGGTGCATGGGTGGCTCCGTTAGTGAAATGTCCCACTCTTGGTTTCAGCTCAGGTCATGATCTCAGGGTCCTGGGATCAAGCCACACGTCAGGCTCCTCACTCAGCTCGGAGTCTGCTTAGAATTCTCTCTGTCCCTCTGCCCCTCCCCTTGCTCGTGCTCTCTCTCTCAAATAAATAAATAAAAATCTTAAAAAAAAAAAATCTCTTAATCTATAAGTTCCCCATACACACACACACATATTCTTCAATATCTTTCATCAGTTCTGTAGTTTTCCTCAAATAGATTTTGTATACATTTTATAGATTTATACCTTAGTATTTCATTTTGGGGAGTGCTAATGTAAATGGTAATGTGTTTTTAATTTCAGATTTCACTTGTTCATTGCCAGGCTATGAAAAAGCAATTGGCTTTTGTATATTAAGCTTATCTTCAGCAACATTTCTATAATCCCTTATTAGTTACAGGAATTTTTTTTAAGTAGGCTCCATGCCCAGTGGGAAGCCCAAGCAGGACTCGAACTCACAACCCTGAGATCACGACCTGAGCCAAAATCAAGAGTCAGATGCTTAACCGACTGGGCCACCCAGGCGCCCCCACAGTAACTGATTTTTGAATGTTGAAGCAGACTAGCATACCTGGTATAATTCCCACCTGGTTGTGGTATATAGTACTTTTTACACATTGTTTAATTTGATTTGCTAATATTTTGTTGAGGATGTTTGTATTTATGTTTATGAAAAACATCGGTCTATAGTATTCTCATTATATGTTTGTCTGACTGTGTGTGAGGGTAAGAGTGGCCACATAGAATGACTTACAAAGTATTTCCTCTGCTTCTCCCTTCTGGAAGAGATTAAAGAGAATTGGTATAATTTTTTTTCATAAATGTTTGGTAGAATTCACCAGTGAACAAATCTGTGTATGGTGCTTTCTGTTTTGAAAGGTTATTAATTATTAGTTCAATTTTTTGAAAAAGATATGGCCTATTCAGATTGTTTATTTCTTCTTGTGTGAGTTTTGGCAGATTATGCCTTTCAAGGAGTTTGTCCATTTGATCTAGGTTATCAAATATGTGGGCACAGAACTGGTCATAAAATTCCTTTATTATCCCTTTCTTATTTTTATTTATTTTTATTTTTTTTTAAATATTTTATTTATTTATTTGACAGAGAGAGAGACAGCGAGAGCAGGAAGACAAGCAGGGGGAGTGGGAGAGGGAGAAGCAGGCTTCCCGAGGAGCAGGGAGCCCGATGCGGGGCTCGATCCCAGGACCCTGGGATCACGACCTGAGCCGAAGGCAGACGCCCAACGACTGAGCCACCCAGGCGCCCTTATTATCCCTTTTTTAAAGATTTTATTTATTTATTTAAGAGGGAGAGAGAGCACGAGCAGGGGGGAGGGGCAGAAGGAGAGGGACAAGCAGACACCCTGCTGAGCAAGGAGCCTGATGCACGATGCACGTGGGGACCCTGAGATCATGACCTGAGCTGAAGTCAGAGCTTAACCGACTGAGCCACACAAGCGCCTTTCTTATCTTTTTAATGTCCATGAGTTCTGTAGCAATGCCCCTCTTTCATTTCCAGTATTAGTAACTTGTGTCACCTTGCTTTTTTTCTTAGTTAGCCTGGCTAAGGACTTATCGATTTTATTGATCATTTCAAAGAATGAGACTTTGGGTTTGTTTATTTTCTCTACTGATTTCCTATTTTCTTTTTTTTTTTCAAGATTTTATTTATTTATTTGAGAGAGAGCACAAGCAGGAGGAGTGGCAGAGGGAGAGGGAGAAGTGGGCTCCCCACTGAGCAGGGATCCCGATGTGGGGCTCGATCCCAGGACCCTGGTATCATGACCTGAGCCAAAGGCAGACGCTTAACCAACTAAGCCACCCAGGCACCCCTGATTTCCTATTTTCAATTTCATTATTTCTGCTCTAATTTTTATTATTTTTCTTTTGCTCACTTTGGATTTAATTTGCTCTTCTTTTTCTAGTTTCCTAAGGTGGAAACTTAGATCATTGATTTTAGATCTTTCTCCTTTTCTAAAAAAAAGACGTATTCTATGCTATAAATTTCCCTTTAAGCACCGTTTTGGCTGCGCTCCACAAATTTTGATGAATTGCATCTTTATTTAATTCAGAATATTTTATTTATTTTTTTTATTTATTTGACAGAGAAAGACAGAGCGAGAGAGGGAACACAGCAGGGGGAGTGGGAGAGGGAGAAGCAGGCTTTCCGCCGAGCAGGGAGCCCGACGCGGGGCTTGATCCCAGGGTCCCAGGATCATGACCTGAGCCGAAGGCAGACGCTTAACAACTGAGCCATCCAGGCGCCCCTAATTCAGAATATTTTAAATCTTATCTTCAGATTTCTTCTTCGATCTGTTATTTAGAAGCATACTGTTAAATTTCCAAGTATTGGGGGATTTTCTGGCTACCTTTCAATTATTGATTTCTAATTTAACTTTACTGGGGTCTAAGAGCAAACATTGTATGATTTCTGTCCTTTAAAAACTTCCTAAAGTGTGTCTTATGGCCCAGAATGTGGTCTACCTTGGTGAATGTCTCATATGAGCTTGAGAAGAATGTGTAATCTGTTGTTGTTGGGTGAAGTAGTCTGTAGTCTGTCTATTATATCCAGTTGATTGATGGTGCTGTTGAGTTCCGCTATGTCCTTACTGATTTTCTGCCTGCTAGATCTGTCCATTTGTGACAGAGGAGTGTAAAGTCTTCAACTATAATAGGAATTAATATATTTCTCTTTGCAGTTCTATCAGTTTTTGCCTTACGTAAGGCACTATGTTGTTAGATGCATACATATAAGGATTGTTATGGCTTCTTGGAATATTGACTCCTTTATCATTACATAATGCCCCTCTTGATCTCTGATAACTTCCCTTGCTCTGAAGTCTACTTTGTCTGAAGTTAATATAGCTTCTCCTATTTTCTTTTGATTAGTGTTAGCATGGCATATCTTGCCCCATCTTCCGTTTTTTTAAATAAAAAGATTGAACTTGTAGTTAAAAACTGTCCCACAAAGAAAATTCCAGGTCCAAATGACATCATTGGGGTATTCTATAAAACATTTAAAGAAGAAATAATGCCAATTCCACATAAACTCTTTCAGAAAATTGAAGAGGAGGAAATTCTTCCCAACTCATTCTATAAAGCCAACATTACTCCAAACCAGACGGGACATTACAAGAAAAGAAAGTGACAGACTAATATCTTTCATGAACATAGATATAACAATTCTTAATAAAATTTTAGCAAATCAAATCAAATAATAACTAAAAGGTTAACATCAGAACCAGGTGGAGTTTATCCTAGAAATTCAAGGCTGGTTCAACATTGAAAATCCACAATATGAAGCAAGTACAAAAGAAAAACCATAAAGGGGCGCCTGGGTGGCTCAGTTGGCTAAGCGACTGCCTTCGGCTCAGGTCATGATCCTGGAGTCCCGGGATCGAGTCCCGCATCGGGCTCCCTGCTCAGCGGGGAGTCTGCTTCTCCCTCTGACCCTCCTCCCTCTCATGCTCTCTCTCTCTGTCTCATTCTCTCTCTCAAATAAATAAAATCTTTAAAAAAAAAAAAAGAAAAACCATATGATCATCTTAATCAATCCAGAAAAAGAAATTGATAAAATACAAACAACATCTACTCTTGATTTTAAAATTAAAAAACAAAAACAAAAAAGCAACTCTCAGCACACTAGGAATAGATGGGGACTTCCACAATCTGCTTGAAAAGCACCTTCTATGAAAAACCTACAAATAACATCGTTTTAAATGGTGTAAAAACAAATGCTTTCCTCGAAAGATCAGAAACAAGACAGGGATGTGTCCTCTTACTAGTTTTAGCTAGAGTAATTAGACAAGAAAAAAGAAATAAAAGGAATGCATATTGGAAAGGGAGGAGTATAATTGTCTTTATTCTCAGATAACATGCTCATTGATACAGAAAATCTGATGGAATCTACAAAATACCTACTAGAACCAGTAGAGTGGTTTTAGCAAGATTGCAGGATATAAAATCAATATACAAAAATTACTGTATTTCTGTGTACTTGCAGTATGCCATAAGAAATTGAAATTTTAGGGACACCTGCCTGGCTCAGTCAGAGGAGCATGTGACTCTTGATCTTGGGGTCATGAGTTTGAGCGCCATGTTAGGTGCAGAGATTACTTAAATAAATAAAACTTAGATTAAAAAAAAGAAATTGAAATTTCAAAAATACCATTCAGCAATAAATTGTTATACTCAACAACATAGATGAACCTGAAAATATGCCGAGCAAAAGAAGTCATACAGAAAAGGATACATACTGTATGATTTCATTTATATAAAATTCTAAAAAATGCAAAGTAATTTACAGGAACAAAAAGCAGATCTGTGATTGCCCAGGAACTAGGAGGGGCAAGGGGGTCCAGTGGGAAGGAGTAAAAGAGAAAAACCAGAAATGAGCAAAAGTAAGCTTCAAGGTAATAAATACATTCATTATCTTGCTTGTGGTGATTGTTTCATGTGTCTGTGTCAAAACTTTACGAAATCACACTTTTTAAACATGAAAAAAATTATTATATGTCATTAACTTTTTTTTTTAATTTAAGAACATTTTCCAGTTTTTAAAGCAAGCTTTGGGCAGTTTTTAAAAATTATCTTCCCCTTAGCATCTCACCTTTTTTGGAGCTCACTTTTGATCCTGGGAACTTTTTCTTATTCAGAGGAAAAAAATAACACAAATACATACCCAACTTCCCAAAATATTAGCCTTCAATCTAAAACTGGTTTTCTTTCACACATTTTCCTTTATAATGTATCTTGGCACATTCCCTGTTATTCAATTCGTCTCAGCTCCCAGGGGTGTTGGTGAGAGACAGCTGGTTTCTAAGGTAACCACAGACAGCAAGGTACCAAGCTTGGGAGGCTGGGGTGCACACCCAGGAGGTGACCCCATAGGCAATGCAGCCGTCCCCCCAGTGGGAGGTAAGGGGAGAAGCCCCTTCTCCACTAAATGCCTTGAGATCTTCACAAGTGACGAGAGGGCAAGTTTCTGGGGGTCACGTCTCAAGGGCCAACAGACCTGAGAGCATGCAGGTAAGATCTGCCGGTCACTGCCCCATGGGCCAGAGGACCATGCCAGGCGGGCCTCCCCGTCCAGCAACACCCTCGCCAGTCTCTTCACTGTAAGCCCGTACTCCTCCATCTTCCCGAGAAGCTTCTGCCTCTGCTTTGTTCCTTGGGTTTATCTTTTCCTCCAGTGCCGGCTCCATGCCTACATCATCAAGGCGGTCCGGGTGACAGAGAAGCAGACTCTGGAGCCAGACCGCCTGGGTTCCAGCTCTGTGACCCTGAGCAAGTCATTTTACCTCTCTGGGCCTCGGTTTCCCACCTGAAAATGGCGGTAATAGTTACTGCCTCAGAAGGTTGCTCGAGAGGATCCAGTGGTTAATATTTGCTGTTTGTTTAGAATGGTGTTTACACAGTAAGCACTACACGTGTTTTGGGTATTATTATTTCTTCATATTAAAATATTATTGGGAACCCTGATCAGGTCGAAGGAACAGAATATTCTGAGTGACAGTGAAACGATCTCTGTGACACAGGGTTAATATTGGTTCTTCTGGCTACCCAGAAGCATTCTAGAGAAATCTAAATCGGCTGAAAATCAGCCTTAGGGCTAACAATACCTTAATTAAGCAAGCCTCTCCACATCCCCTTTCCAATGGACAAAGGTTGAAGAGGGAGAAAAGTCTGCAATAAAAACGGCAGCACTCTGCCTCCCATGGTGATGTCATCCTGCCGGGCCTGTCTCCAGAAGGAGAATGGCTGCAACCTGGAGCCGCCATTCTCCAGGACACACCAGTTTGGGACTGGGGATGCCTGCCCATGAATGAGAAGCCGTTTCTCTGGAACTCTCCCTCCGAGCCACTCCAGGTTCTGTATCACTGCTCTCCCTCAGCTATTCAGTTAAATATTAAGTTTCTAGAAGCCCTCCCAGCAAGTAGAAGCTGACCACACCTGTTGTTTTCCTTTGCTTCTCCCACCTAAAAATGAGGAGGTATGAATTCTTGTTCCAAACTAGCAATTAATGAAATTTCATGCAAATCACCTAAAACCCGTCTGTGCCACAGTTTCCTTAAGTGTAAATGAACGAACGTAACATAACAACTAGTATCCTGCCCATCCCCCAGGATGTTGGTCAGAGACAAGGATTCATTTCTTAATAGAGTTCTGTGGGAAAAAAAAGTTCAAAGGACTATGTCAATTCAGGACATCACTTCTTCATGTTTATCCTGATTTTTCTATCCTGCGCTCTAGAGTTCACAGAGCCTGTGCTTGGTCTTATTTAGTCATTACAACCTGCACACAGCAGGTCCCGGACCTAAAAAGGGATACACCACCACCCCCCAAACTCACTTCTTTGGACTCCTAGTCTAATGCTCTTTCCATTAACCAACCGCTGCTTCCAGCTTCCTACCACAGAGTCTGTCTTGTGCCCAATCTAATCTATGTCTTTTTTCTAAACCGAGACTTAAAATTTGCTTCAGTTAACTTCAGGGAACTCTATCCCGCTAAAGCCACCCCCTGCCCCACAGACTTCAAAGTGGAACGTACAAAGAGATGCTTAGGTGTGCACGAGGAAAACATTGAAGAATGCACGCAGAGTAGTATTTAACTAGAGCAAAAATAATTGTCTAAGCTTTACTACTAATACCCTTCTTTGACATACGGGCCGACCTAGCCCCCTCTCTGGGCCCGTGTTTCGGAAGTCATCTGTCCCGGGCCGTGAGTGACATGTTTCCAGGAACCAGCAGTCATGCTGCACACGGTTCAGACATTCATTTTCTTTATAATGTGATGCCATCTGCCAGACAAAAACGAGCCTGTTAATTGCTACAAACTTGACAATTCTTGGTAAAAACAGGGAGAATGACCATGAAAATCCTTGCTCTGCAGAGATTCACTGCTTATCTCCAGGGAAAGGCCCAACAAGAGATACCGAACATAGAGGAGATACACATTTTTACTTTACAAGGTCCTGTGTTGAGGATTAGCCAGCAAGAGGGTACTAGTGCTTACTTTCAAAAACAAACAATCCCCTTAATCTGTTCCTTCAAAGTGAACATGACCGTCTATTAATGAGTGAGAAAGTCACACCTATGGAGAAAACATTTTGAAAATGTATGACTACAAATGCTCCCAATATCATGATTTTTAAAATGTATTTATCAAAAGCAATGTGTGTCACCTGTAAAACTTTTTTTAATTTTTTTTTTATTAAGTAAACTCTACACCCAACGTGGGGCTCGAACTCACAACCTCGAGATTGTGAGCCGCATGCTCTAGAGCCTGGCAGGTGTCCCATCAGCTGTTAAAACTTTTGTCTGTACGCTTGAAAAACTAAGAAACAGAATTTTAAAATCTGTTCGAAAAACCGAAATGAAATTTCTTAGTGGGTTTGGACCCATTTGTTAAGATTATAAAATGCAACACCATCCAACCATTCAAGGACTAATTGACTTAAAATGTTAATTTACTAGTTGAATTTCAATTAAAACCTTTGCATCCGAGGTGAATGGACTGGAAAATTAATGTCATGATTTAATAAAGGCAATCAAGGATGCACTTCTTCAGTCTTAATCTACCTCTTTGACAATTATCTCTTCCAGTTAGAGAGCCAATGACATTCACTAAAAAGTAGGATTTGAAAAATGTACCTCATCTTGGGGCGCCTGGGGTGCTCAGTCAGTTGAGCGCCCGACTCTTGATCTCAGCTTAGGTCTTGATCTCAGGGTCGTGGGTCGAGGCCCCACGTTAGCTTCACACTGGGTGTGGAGCCTACTTTAAAAAAAAATGTACTTCATCTTTATTTTGATCTTTTAATATTCTTACTCTAGGGCATGTTTTAGAAGATATGTAATAAAACACGTGTACGTCATTATTTTAAAATACTGCATCTATTAGGAAAGCAGAGTAAGTGTTTGGTGACCACGGGTTGGTCTGTCAGCACAGAGGGAGTGTCCACACTTGGGAGCATCATCTTTGCAGGTCTATGGGAAGGGAATAAACAAGGGGATAGTAGCAATTTGGACTGTGGTGCTTCAGATGCCAGCCGACCACCTATCTTCGAAAGTTCTGACCTGGGAGGTGAAGGCAGTGGGTCTTCCTTTTATTTGCCAACTTGTAGCTTGTGTAATTTAGGGGAAGCTCCTGGATTATTCCAATGGTCAATCGATGCTTATTAGTTTTTTCCTCTTGCAATTTGCAAACCCGCCCCCGGTAACCTTGCTTGGGTCCTCCCCCCCCCCCCCCCCCGCCCCAACCCCTACACACGGCTCACGGATGTGTTTGGCCAGTACAGTGGACTGCGCATACATTTCCCCCAGGAACAATCCAGGTGGCATGGAAGGCAAAGAACACAGCAAACAGCATGGCGGGCAGGGTGCCTTACGACAGCATTTACCTGGGCAAGAAGACCAAGTTCACTCCCCAGTCCTAGTGAAAAACTTTTCTTCTTATCTTCATTATTTTTAACTATAACGCTAGGGACCTTCTGACTAATGTCATGTAACCTGGAAAGATTTAGGAACTGTGATCCTATGAAAATAGAATCGGCCTTGAAAGGCTCTTCCATCGAGTCAAAAACACTACCCAGCTGGTACCAAGGTGCCCGAGAACGCAGCAGCGGAGGGCCAGAACCAAGGGTCTCTGCCCCCACGCTGGGTGCGTGTCGGAAGGGGGGAGGCCACAGAGACCGGGAACAGTTTGAAGAGCTCCCGGCACCCAGGAAGGAGGCCGCACGGATTTCTGGAAAATAAGATGGGGACAGAGGTGGAGAGAGGCGCGCCGGCGGGGAGGGGGAAGGGGCACAGACAAAGGGGGG
>NC_058408.1:2469051-2478883 GCF_002201575.2 Neomonachus schauinslandi | reverse complement strand
GGGCGGCGGGCGGCGGGCGCGGGGCGCGGAGAGGCCGGGGGCCCGGCGGGCGTGAGGCGGGGGCGCCGCGCTCCCGCTCGGTGCCATCGGCTCGGTGAAGGGTTTCCAGACCTTTCACGTAAGAGCTGTTTTTGTTGTTGTTTTTTAAGGAGCTCCATAACCGTGGTCGCAGGGCCGCCCCGGACTTGAAGGGGTGCCGCGGTGCACGTCCCGTTGTATGCTTTCATTTATTTCCCCGCCGAGCGCGCGGCCCGGGGCCTCCCCCGCTGCCGGTTCCGACCGGCCCTCCGCGGCCCCTGCCCTGGCGTCGGCGTCGCCGTCGTGCTGAGCGCGGGGGACCCGGCACGGCCCCGCCGGCCACCGGGCGCCCGCCTGCGGGAGGACAGCTGCGGGAACGGCATCTCGAGCATGGGCTTCATCTGTAGTTTGCAGTGAAGACTGATACTTTGAAGGCACATTCTTTCGGTGATTCATGTCTTAGCCCGTAGCGCTAACCTTGAAGAGATTTGTGGTGGGGTTTTTGGTTTCTAAGGTCAGAGTTTTTCCTCTTTTTCTTTCGGTTTTTTTCTCCGACGGGGGGGTCCTGTGGGGGCTGAGAACGGACACCGTGCTCGCTGGTACAGATAGAATGGAGCCTGAGTTCCCAGGGTCCTGAGAGCCAGCAGAGAGCATCCGACCATCGGAGCATCCGACCGTGAGGTTGGGAGGCCCTCCTCCCACCTTTCTTAAAAATTGCAGCCGACTCAGCCCGGATCAAGACCTCAAAACTGCAGGATCCTAGCTCCGCGAAGACACTGAGAAACCATGAGTGTGAGGTTACCCCAGAGCATAGACAGGTAGGTCTGCTAATAATGTTCTTTCCAACACCTTCTTAACCGAAGACTGGGAGGGAGGGTGGTGCATTTCGGTAAAAGGTGCAAAGGAAGGGTCGGGGTGGGAGCACGGGTCTCTGGGGACTGTGCCGGCCTGTGTTTTTATGTGTCCTCTGTGTGTGTTCCTGTCCTGATTCGCTGCTTTTTTAAAGACGAGCAATAAACAGTGAAGCCAGGAGAGGAGAGATAGGGGAAGTGCCCCCCTCAGTCTTTGACTTTTGCCCGGCTACAGGCTGAATTTGGGCCCCTACCTTGCCAGTTTAGGGGGCGGGAGGCGGCACAAGCCTGGTCACGTGAGTCCCCAGGGTGGATTGGGACTGGCTTTAGGTGTTGAGCTGCTGGGGGAAGGGCCCTGGCAGGGGCGTGGGCCTCCACCAGCTGGTTGCTACGGAGTGGTGGGGCTCAGTGATGGGGTGGATTCCATTTCTAGAACGAGGAGGATGTTCTTGGCCTGACTGATGGGACACAAGCACCCTTTGCACCCATACAGGTCTGGATTTTTGCCAGTGACTGATAATGGCCCCAAAATGCACAGGTCGCATTATAATTTCTTCCTCTCCAAGCTTAGGGTTTAACTTGAGACCTGCCCACCAGCGGATGCGCTAAGGTTTGATCTTCCAAGCTGTCCTTAATAAGCTTGACTCTGCAAGATGGGCCTTCCCTCTGCCTAGAGCTGGAAAGAGTTGTTTTGGGCTCTCAGGCCTGATGGGCAGAGGCTCTGGTCCTTGGAGTCCGAGCCCAGGATCCAACGCCCTCACCAGCCTCTGGGTCACTGGGGCTGCAGTTTACAACTTTGTGAGGTGTCCGCCTCCCCAACCCCCCCCCAACCCTTACTCCTTAAGAATCTTAGAGACGGTTGTTTTGAGGGTGCTGCACACATCCTAACTGGGTGGATGGGTGGTTGGAGGACTGAGCAAGCAAATGAAAGCACTGGACAGTGTTGCTGGAGAGGCGGCGAAGAGCGGAGAGCCGTGGTCTCTCCATGCCAGTTAACCTTTGATCATCCATGCTAGTGGTAATTTCTTTTTGGCTGTGGAATGTGACGTAAATATAATCCCTCCCAAACACTGATCTCTGTATTGCCTCCGAGTCCTGTTTAGATCAGTTCAGCAGCCCCCCACCTGGGCCCTGACTTGGCAGTGGGGTGAAGGCAGCCAGCCACAAAGGGCATAAAGTGTGCGTGTCTCTTCCCCTTGTCTTTGGCCTCCCTGCAGTTCGCATCTTGTAAAAGGAGGCTCGAGGTGCATCAAGGCAGGGAGGTGACATGGTTACGTGGCCACCTTCTCTTTTTGTCGTGCTGGAGTTTGGGAATTAGTGCACCTGCCTTTTGTGGGATGTGGATGGTGAGTGATTCCTCTGAAATCAGGGATGTGAGCAGATGGAAACCCAGGTTTGGGGGTGCAAGGAGGAGGCCGTGAGGGTTCGCGGGCTGATGCGAGGTGCTCCTCTGGAAGCTTGTATGTCCTCACCATCTGTGCGGATGCAGACGACGTGGGACGTGTCCCCAAGTACTTTCATAGAACAGGTCTCATCTGAGCCTCACAGTGTTTCTGTGAGGCAGACAAGGTGGAGGTTATTATTCCCGTTGTACAGTGGGGGTCCTTGAGGCCCAGGGAGGACACCTGGCTTGCCTGGTGCCGTCTTGCTGGACTAGCAGCAGAATCTGAGCCCAGATGCGTGTCTTCTGACCCAGGCTCTTTTGCTTGCCCCATGCTGGATAACTGGGTTTATGTGTTGGTCCTGTGGACTGTGGTTTCCATGATAGGATGCTCTCCGGTATTCCATTTGTACTTATGTTTTCAACAGTCTTGGGGCCGGCACTGTCATTTCTGTAGTAAAGCACCCATTTCTCCTGTGGGGTAATGTAGCTTTGCAGACTGAGAGTGTTCGCCGCCTCTACCCCGTCTGAGGCTCAGGTCCCCTTCTAGATATCTTACTCCTTAGGCTGCGGGCTCCTTCTGCTGGACCTTTTGACATCTCAGGTTCAAGACTGTGGATTTTAAAGAACTCCTAAGTTTAGGAGATTGAGCAGAAGGACACGCTCCAGATTGTGGAGTCAGGGATTCTCACACAGTCCGTCAGTGTCCCGCATAGAGAGTCTAGGGGAAGGCGCCCAACGAGTGTTTCAGAAAATCAAAGTACGTGACTCTTGCTCACCATGGGTGCGCAGTCTAATTGGGGAGCGAGGGAAGGGTAGGTTCCCGAAGAAGACCGAGGAACAGTGACACTCGACGATAAGCCCCGGAAAGGCGGGGACTGCGTCCGCTTTGCTCTGCAGTGGGCCTGTGGTGAGCATTCCATCAGTACGGGACACGTGAGTGCTGGGATGAACGAGCGTGTCAGCAAGTGTAAATTCTTCCATTTCAGAGTGTTTCAGCACTCCTGGGTTGGTTGCCCACGTAGTCAGAGCAAGGTCAGAGAAGGCCTCCGAGTTGGTGTGTATTCCCTAGGGAGGAGCCACGTGACAGAGGACTGTGATGTGGAGAAGACTTGTGGCCCAAAGTAAAGAAACCTCTGGAATATTTCTTCAGAAGCGTCTTTAACCCCCTCTTGGGGACTGACACCTGGGTCCAAAGGAATGAGAAGTGTTTGTGACGAATCTTGATCTTTCTGTATTGATCAGTCGTTCCTGACACGCAGGCTCACGCAGCTGCTCCAGCCCCTGTCCGTTTTGTCCTCGGACAGCTTATTGCCCGTGGACACCTGTTCTTCTCAAGAGTTTCCGAAAGCGTGTTTGATGCTGCAAGCAGAGATAAGGACGCTGAGTTACTTCTGCAGGGATGGTGATGAGTTTTGCTAAGCCATCTATCCACTGCCTCATCTCCGATGGCAGATGGTTCCAAGCCAGCCAGGTGGGTTAGGCGTCTGCATCCATGAAACCGCTGTCCTCCATGGAGTCCCATAGCCCTGTGGGCCAGCCCAGATGAGGAAGCACTAGATTTAAGCCAAGAGGTCCTGGTTTGAACCCTGGCATTCCCCTTAACTCCGCGACCTTGGGCAGGTCACGTACCTCCTCTCATTTCCTCCTGGGCGAAGCAACTGTTCCTGTATGTGAAAGGCCTTCCGGTTCACAAACACTTTCACGCTGCGTGTCGTTTGAGGATTATAACATTTATTGCATCTTCCGGGGCTGTTGGAAGGAGCAAATCAAATAAGATTGTATATTTCTTACTTTTTTTTTTTTAAGATTTTTTATTTATTTATTTGACAGAGAGCCAGAGAGGGAACACAAGCAGGGAGAGTGGGAGAGGGAGAAGCAGGCTTCCTGCTGAGCAGGGAGCCTGATGTGGGGCTCGATCCCAGGACCCTGGGATCATGACCTGAGCCGAAGGCAGACACTTAGCGACTGAGCCACCCAGGCGCCCCAAGATCATATATTTCAAATTGCTTTCCAAACTGTAAAACTGTGAATTTCAGGCGGTAAACTTCTGAGGTTGGTTTAGCTTCATGCACCACTTTCTTCTGAACTAGCCCCAAAGAGAGTTTGAGTAACTGAAGGATCGTTGCATTGTTCTGAAGCATTTGACCAGAGTGAGCAGGCTTTGTGTGAGGATGCGCCTGGGGTTGGAAGGGAGTATTGGGTGATGGTCCTAGAAGAATATGAGAAACAGAAGCACCTGCCCAAGAATTTTGATGAATGGGAGAGGCTGCAGTTACCTTGGCTGCCTTAGACAGGAATAGAAAGCCTGTGTTTAGTGATCTCTGGCCGTTCCCAGTTCAAAATAAATTCAGACCCAGCAACCGTCCTTATCAGGGATCTGAGGTTGAATGTAACCTTTTCCCCTTTCTAGAAGAGGCGCAAGTTTAGGTGAGGTTGTGGGGGGTGGGTGGCAAGGAGGGAGGGTGGTCGTAGGTCCTAGGAATGAGCCTTGGGCTTCAGGGAAGGTCTGCAGGGAGGATTTGCTGGAAGCCCAGACTGGGCTTATCTAGAAAGGGTGGGGGTGGCTCCTGGAACTCTTCCCACCTTGGTTGCAGGTTTTTGTTTTGGTTTTTTTTAAGATTTTATTTATTTATTTGACAGAGAGAGACACAGCGAGAAAGGGAACACAAGCAGGGGGAGTGGGAGAGGGAGAAGCAGGCTTCCCGCCGAGCAGGGAGCCCGATGCAGGACTTGATCCCAGAACCCTGGGATCATGACCCGAGCTGAAGGCAGACGCTTAACTGACTGAGCCACCCGGGCGCCCCTGGTTGCAGGTTCTTATCGAGCCCTGGGCCTAGAATCCCCATTCAGCTGAGTTTAGAGGGTTGATCTCCCATTCAGAGCTACAAATAAGAAGCCACCTGCAGTGCTGAGTCTTCTCCAGAACTACCCTTGTCCCATGTGGGGTGAGATGAGAGGTGGCCGTGGATTTGCGTGGATTTTGTTGCATAATCACCATTATGAGCAGGAGCAGGCTAAGCTTAACTTCAAATATTCAAACACATTTCTGAAAGAGCACCCTTTGATTAACAAATTTATTGAGCTTTTTTTTTTTTTAATCTGTCAGACTACGGTCAGAGTCCCTGCCATCCATTTACGAGAATACATAAAAAATGGGAAAAGTTAAATGACAGTATGATTTCCTCAGAAATGTAGAAGACTCTATGAAGGGCAATAGCCAACTCCCAAATTAGCATAAAGACAAAGGAGTCCTGGAAGCTCCCAACCTGCATGGGATGGAGTTTGGAAGCTTTGGGGGGGCGCTCCCCGGCCCGCCCTCTGATGGTCTGGGATTCGGATGCCGAGAGGGCTTTGCTCGGTGTGCGGTCCCGGAGGACATGAGGGCTGAGGGGTCATTTTCATCTGTGTTGCAGATGTGTCCAGTGCTCGGTGGCCCCTCGTGGGAGGCGGTGCCACGCGGTATGTGGCGAGGACCCCTTCAGGGTCTCAGACTTGCCTCCGCTACAGTTGAAGCTCGTTTCGTTGTCTTTTAATCCTGACTTCAGTGGAGGCCCTGAAGTGTCCCTCCGTCATCTTCACTGACTTCTTCAGGATTTCCCTTCTCGTTGTAAGGAACAGTAAACTGAGGCACGAACGCACCGGGAAGGAGCTTTTGAGAAGTCAGAGCAGGTGACTTCCTGCACTTTCTCCGCCACTATGTGCAGCTACTCTGAAATGGTCTGATGGGACCTTTGGTCACCGGTCATGGCCTCTGGTCACAGAGGGGACCTGGTGGGTCCAGCAGCTTTCCAGGGGACGCCTCCCCATGATCCAGGCAACTTGCGGCCAGTCTGCTGCACAGCCAACATTTATCACAGAGCCGCTCGCCTCGCTCAGTTCTCGGTGTTCTGGTAGATAATGTGCAAGAATGTGGCGCTTACATTCTTGGTGTGAAAGGTTATTGGTCAAACAGCAGGAAACAGTGCAGGGGTAGTACGTAATTGCTGAATCTCGATGTGTACCAAAAGGTACATTTAGAGAAGAGCAGAAGGTTGGTGCTAAGGAGAGCAGCCGGGAGGGGGTGGTTAGAAATTGGGAAGAGGGGCGCCTGGGTGGCTCAGTCGTTAAGCGTCTGCCTTCAGCTCAGGTCATGATCCCGGGGTCCTGGGATCGAGCCCCACATTGGGCTCCCTGCTCAGCGAGAAGCCTGCTTCTCCATCTCCCACTCCCCCTGCTTGTGTTTCCTCTCTCGCTGTGTCTCTCTCTGTCAAATAAATAAAATCTTTTTTAAAAAGCGGGGGAAGAGAAGAGGGGGCCTCATCAGACAAGGGGACAACCTGGGCAAAGGTCGGGATGGCAGGATTGTGGTCTTTGTGGAGAGGACAGAGAGTAGGTTGTGGAGGTGGGCAGGATGGGGGGATGAAGGTGTTGGGAGCCGGGGAGGTTCATGTGTTCCAGGGTAAACAGTGTTCACAGAGAGAATGCTGACACTGATTCGGAGATGGGACAGTGCCTGGGGCCGGGAGGGCCCCGGGGAGGTTTTGTAGCAGTCGTGGCGAAAGATAATGTTGAAGAGGGGCAGGATCTGAAAGACATTTTGGAAGGAAAATCAACAAGGTCTGTTAAGTCTGAATCAAATTTGATTCCCAAGTTTTGAGGCTGGTTGGCTGGGAGACGGGTCGGGCCGTCGCTAGAGGGAGACCACCGCCGTAAGTCCTGCCTCCCGTGGGCGCCCAGCAGTGGGCTGACTGTGGCACAGCCAGTGGGACTTACCCCACTAGTACGTCCCCTCGACCCTTCGGTTGGGCCTCCTCGACCAAGAGGCTGTGGTCCTTCAGGGAGCCCTCCTGAGGGGAGCGGGGAGGGGAGCTGGGTCTGGGAGATCCCTGAGGAAACTGGTCCTGATCTGAGGAGGTGGGCGGGTGTTTGACGGATCTCCATGAGCTGCTCACACGGCAGCCCCACACCAAGCCCCAGGGTGCTAGGACCAGAGTTCCAGAGTCCAGGATCTTGAGTGAGAGGGTCTTCGTGGGGCCCCCGCTTGGCCACTAACTAGCTGCGTGGATTCTGTGGTGCCTGACATGGTGGGTGTTGGGAAGGCGGTTGCTTGGGCGAGGACCCAGCCTGGCCTGGGCTCTGCTCAGCTGCCACCGAAGACCTGGGGCTGAAGGCTCCGGCCTGGGCTCGCCCTAAACTAGGGACCGGCAGACATGGCTCTGGGCGTGCGGGATCTCATCCTAACGGCGTCCCTTGGCGGACAGCCTCAGTGTCTTTCCGGCCCAGACTCCGCAGCTGGGGTTCGTGGCTCCTCCCTTCTGTTCAGCCCCCTCTGACCATCGCAGGTCTTCTCCCCGGGCCCCCCACCGGCTTCCTGGGCCCCCACGCCTCCGTCCACACCTGTACGTGGGCGTTCTCCTCCTCCTCGCCGCTGCAGGGAGACCTTTGCTGGCTCAGAGCACAGACCGCGACGTTTCTGTCATTCATCGTTCCTTCTGCGCGCACACAGAGCAGTTGGACTCTGTTCTCTTCTATTTGTGTGTGTAGAATAATTTATGTAGAGGTTCGAGCAGAATGCCTCGGCCCTGGCACGCTGTGGTAGGTGCTGGTGTCCCTTGGTTCTTTCCATGTCGTAGGTTGGCGATCATGCCTTCGGTTGCCCGGGGTGCGAAGCGATGTCTCTTCGTCCTTCGGGATTGCTTCTCGGTGCCCTGTCAGTTTGCAGAGCCTGCCTGCTGCTGGCTGCCTTCACCTGCAGCTCCTTCCGGACGTTTCCAATCCCCAGCCTGCCTAGCCAAGGGCTTCAAGAAAGCAACTCTAAACTTTGCTGCCAGGAACTGAGACCAAGAATTCCCCTTGCTCTTAGTGGTTCTAGGTCTTGGGCGCTTGGTATTTCTTGTAGGGACAGAGCATCCTTGTTGGGGTTGCTGGCCTCCAGTGGCTCAGAGCTCGGGGGAGCTCCCCCTTGGCGGCCTGGCTTCCGGGCTGCCTTTCCCCGCAGGGGTCTGACGGCACCGGGCCCCCCCTGCTATTGTCCTGCCTGCCCCGGGCTGGCCCCATTCATTTCCCAGAGCAGACTGCCCTGCAGAGAAAGGCCACTGCTGTTCTAGGGGAGGTGGTGGAGAGAGTGTAGTAAGTAGCTTTGTGAATGGGACCTTGTATGAGACTGCGCCGCAGACCCTTTCTCCCCAGGCCCTGGGGTTGGGAGCAGGAACCACTCGGCTTCCAGTGTCTTCACAGCAACAGGGCTGGGGTTTAGGAGTGTCCGTGCCATCCCTCAGCTAAGAAGGTTGGTCGACTTCATGAATCTTCAGGCCCTGGGGTTCAACGTGAGTAAGCTGCACGCTGTGCCCTCCGGGAGTCCGTGGCTGGGGGCGGACAGACAAAAGGATGCAGGAGGTGGTGATAGCACCCTGAACTCTTCTGTGATTCCAGCTGGAGCACATGGGAGGGACTCTGAGGAGGGTTTCCTGGAGGAAGGGACCTTAAATGGAGGCCTAAAACTGAGAGCCGGGCTTGAGAGGGCAGGTCCAGGTAGAGGGGGCACGCATCAGAGGCCCGACCGCTAGAGAGAGCATGGTGTGGCGGGATGGGGGGTCGCCGTGGTCTGTCCTGAGACCACAGAACAGTAGATCCGTGAACCTGGACAACAGGAAGGAGCCGGGGCCTGGGGACCGTGGAACCCTGCGTTAGGGCATTTGGACTCTATCCTGAGGGCCACGGAGCACCATCACCAGACTTATGTAGGGAGCAACGTGATAGGATGCACTTTGGAAAACCGCGTCCCTGCGGCTTCAGTGGAGAGGGGCAATGGGGGCAGGGAGCCGTCGCTGCAGGTGGAGAAGGACGGGTGGGGGACTGAGCAGGTGACTATGTGGGGGAGGACGACGTCCCTGTTCTTGGCATGGGTGTGGGGTGGGGGGTCCCCCTCGATGAACGCCAGAGGGATGGGTTGCAACCCTCTGGGGCGGAGCCAAGGGCAGGTGCTGAGTGCAAGCTGGCACCTGGGCCTGGCGGGCCGGGGTGGAGAAGCACACATGGGGTGCTCACACGTCCAGGTGAGACAGAGGGGCGGGGTCCCACAGAAGAGGCTGGTGGGGGGAGAACGGCAGAGAGGCAGAAGGCCAGCAGGGTCAGATGCCCCCACGAGGGGAGGCAGGGGGCATAGAGGAGGGAGAGAGAACTGTCTGGAGGTAGGAGTATTTCTGTGGCCTTTGGGCGTGGGGGGCAGACAGGAGCCAGAGAAGAAGAGATGAAGAAATGGAGATAGACAGTCTAGTCTGAACTTGTACAAAGTTTGCTCAGGAAGAAGCGGAGGAAAGACGTAGCTCCCGGTCCCTGTCGGTAGGACTTTGAGTTAACTTTTCCAAGGCAGGACTGGCTGCCTGAGGTGGAGCTTGCCCTGGGAGGCATGCAGCAGAGGGCTAGAGACTCATTCCCGTACGCCCACCATTTCTGAGTCCGTGAGTTTGGATTGGGGTTGGGCCCGAGCATTTGCATCTTTCGTGACCTCCCGCGTGGCAACTGTGCAGGTGTAGGCGTGGGTCAGCGGACCATGGTCGGTGCAGGACACGACCTGCCGGTCCCCGTGGGTTTCCTAAAC